>NC_056744.1:984826096-985023596 GCF_019279795.1 Protopterus annectens
CAATCCTTATATATATTATATTTAAATATAATATTTTTAAATGATTTTAAAAGAAAAACTATATACTTAGAGTTAAAATTCAGAGAAGAAAATTCAGAAATATAATCTTTTAACCTCCAAATAAATGGATTATTAATTATATTTAGCTTATAGGAACTGTTTATATCTTTGGTATTTTGTGACAATACCTCTATAAACTCTTTCCACTAAGCAGTGTATTCCACATCAATGAGATGAGAGATTGTATTGAATACTGATGAAATTAAATAAATTTCTAAATTTGGTAAGGCTATACCTCCATTATTCCAATTATACATATGGTATGTTAATGCAATCTTTGGCTTATTTGGTAACCACAAAAATTTCTGAATCATTGAATTAATTTTTTTAATTATTTGGTAAGAAGGAGGTATAGATAAATGCTGAATTATATATAAGATTGTGGGGAGAAGGATCATCTTTATTATTAAACGTTTATCATCCATAGAAAAGGGTAATTTGTTCCATTTATTTATTACATTTTCTATCTGTAATAGACCTTTATTATAATTGATTTGAATGGTATCTTTAATATTGTTAGTAATAATTATACCTAAATATGCTATTTGTTGAGACTGAGCTATATATTCATTATATTCATCAGGTATATTGTATTTTTTGAACCTGTTAAAAGAATTTGTGTTTTATTATTATTAAAAGTAAGGCCGGAATTTTTTTGAAAATATTCCATGTTTTTAAAAAGTTTTTGTATAGATTCAATTCTACTCCCAAGAGTAATCAATATGTCATCTGCAAACATTTGTAATGTAGATGATATAGTGGGGTTTAACTTGTATCCTTCAATATCTGTATCATGTCTTATTAAATTTACCCATGGTTCCCTAACGAATGAAAATAAAAGAGGGGATAAAGGACACCCTTGCTTAGTACCTTTTCCTATTGGTATATTTTGAGATATACTAATACCAATTTTAACATAAGCTTGGCTACCTTCATATAACAGAGTGATAAGATTGATAAAATTATTGGAGAAATTTAATTCCTTTAATAGAGTGAACAAATATTCCCATGTAACTGAGTCGAAAGTACAATTTATGTTTAAACTAACTAGGGTTAAATTTGTTTTAAGATTTTTCACCGAATCAATTAAAGTTAATATTATTTTAATGTTATCATATGAAGTTCTCTTCATTATAAACCCCGTTTGATCACTATCAACTAAGTTGGGTAAAAGTGTTTTAAGCCTTTCTGCATAAATGGACATAAATAATTTGTAATCAGTGTTTAATAGGGAGATGGGTCTATAGGAGGTACACTTAGGGGGATCTTTGTTAGATTTTAAAATAGGAGAAATAAAAGTGTATTTCCAAGAAGGTGGAATTATGTTTTGTCCTGAACAAGATTAAATACTTTATAAAGCAATTTTAGAGCATTTATAGGTAGTAATTTGTAAATTTCAGGAATGATGCCGTCATTACCTGGTGCTTTATTTTGCTTTAATTTGGTAATGTGAGTTTGAAGTTCTTTGAAAGATATTTGTTTATCAATAGAAATACCTTGTTCCTCTGAAAGTCTTGTTTTAGTGTATTTATTAATAAATGTTTTTATTTCCTCTTTAGAGTTAATTTCAGTAGTTGTTTGGTTGATGTTTATAAAAAACTCTCTAAATTCAGTTAATATATTATGAATTTCCGATACCATTTTTCCTTTTTTAGGGGAGAATATTTCATTAATATGATTAAATCTGTTTAATCTTTTCATTCTATTAGCAAGAATTTTCAAGGATTTAGGGTTAGAAGAGAAATTTATAAACTTGAATTTTTCTATATTGATCATAGTTTTATGTTTTAATATTTCTAGATATTTATTATTTAACATATTTATTTCTTTTCTTTTATCTGATATATCTTTATCACCCATATTACTAAGTTTTAAAGTGTCTAATTTTACATTGTATATCTTGCAGCTCTTTATCCCAAGCTTTCTTTTTTTTTGTTGTACCAATTCAATATCCTACCATATAGATAAGCTTTTAGGGCATCCCATATGTAAATTTCTGATATATCATTAGTATTGTTAAGTTCTAAAAAATTCTGTACTTCTGCAGAAATTAAATAATTAAAATCTTTTAATTTTGTGATATAAGCTGGGATCCTTTTTATATGAATATTAAAATTTGGATTGACTACCACTTCAAAAAATATAGAATTATGATCTGATAAAGGACATGAAATCACTGCTGATTTGTTTAAGGAATCTGTTAAATTATTAGAAATAAAAACTCTATCTATCCTCGAGTATGAGTTATGTCTATGAGAAAAAAAGGTGTAAAACAAAGTAGTATCTGCAAAATAATTTCTATCTTTCAAAAAATAAGTATCTGAAAAGTATTTTAATAATTTAGATGATGTAGATATTCTTCTCTTCCCATTAGTACTAGAGTCTTTGTAATCTAGAATACAATTGAAATCTCCTTCCAAAATAATGTTCCCTTTAGAGAATAGTACACTTTGATCAATATGTTGTTTCTCTGTGTTTATCCCTATCCCTGGGATCCAATATATATGTTAATCAAGGTGAAAATGTTACTGTTTATTTCTATGGTGACTGCACAAAACATTCCTTTATTATCCTTATATGTATCTATTATTTTAGGAAAAGGCATTATGCTGTTCCATAGGATAGCTACTCCTCTCTTTTTCTTAGTATGTTCAGAACTTACTAAAATCTTATATGTTTTAGATTCAAGTCTAAATATATCCTCTGTTATTAAATGAGTTTCTTGTAAAATACTAACTGGGATTTATGTAACTTAAGATATCTAGTTAAATTCCTCCTTTTATTAGGATTATGTAAACCATTAATGTTAACTGATATACCTTTTAGTGTAGTCATTGAAAATTAAATGATGTAAATATAAACATACTGATCTAAGAAATACACAAGAATATATCTAATAGGAATACTATTATGATCATTAGAACAAACATAGTGTAAGAGTATCATATTCTTAAAATTAAGGTTGTTTCCTACTACATAAGATATGAACATCTGAAAAGTTATTAGAAAATATTTATAACATAAACATGAAACAAAATAACCAACCCGAACCCCTCTGGAGTTTAAAACTCCTAACTCGGATGACATCGGTCACTCGAATCGACCTCCTATCAAAAGCAGCATCCAGTCAGCACCTGCTTAAATGTCTATAGTCATAACTATGAAAATAAGGCTTCTCATCAATAACATAAATAATTTTTTGTATGAACCAAATATATAGATATAATGTTGTGTCAATTAGTAAATTGATGACAGCTACATCTTAGGAATAAAGTACAGAATTTTCTTACATTAGTTAGTAGGTTATTAAGAACTATTATGATCTATTAGTTCACTCTTCTGTTTTAAAGTAATCACATTTGATATGAACCTTAAAAAGAGACTATGGCATTATTTTATTACCAAAATATGGCTAATAAAGGCTGAAGTGTGATATATAGTACTGCCATAGGTGATCAGCTAACTGGGACATAGTTGTAAATGAATCACCTAAGGGCCTTCAATAACCACTAACATTGGCAGCTAATAAATAAGATGCTAATAAAAGTGATTTTACTAACAATCAACTAACATACTGATTGTTCTGAAAGAAATGAACACTGCATTTCTTTGCCAGAAACCAAATATAGTAATTACTCATCAAGAAGTAAAACCAACATCCTGCTAGTTTTCTTATAACCAAACACCCCGGTGCAGTCTCTCATAGAAGAGTGACTAATAACCCTTAAAAGTCTGATCTTCCATTCATTGCATTAATTTGAGTTACCTCAAAGGGTCCATCACTATACTGAAAACTAGTGAAAAGGTCATATTAGTTCAAAGAAGCAAGGTGTTTAAATAACTCCTGTATACTATATAAAAGCCTTATTTAAATATAATGAGCTTTTTATTATTCAATTATAGCTTATACTATCTTTGAATTTTGAAAAGCTATTTCATTAACAAAACAAAAGATGAAAATTTCACATTTTCTAATGATAAACAGATCTAACTATTTTTAATGCACCTGTCCTTGCAATATTATTGCTGCCTATGTGGTACATCCCTATCAGCCTATTACACAAATGCATTCATAAAATAACTGAGATAACCTATTATATACATCTATACATTTAACATTTTGATAAATGCTTCAGGAATATTTTCTCAGCAAGTCAATAGTTATAAAAAATGTACATGTAACACAAATATATAAACAGCTTGTAGCGTTATTAAATCTTCCAAAAATGCACAAATCACAACTAGTATTTCTCATCAAGATATCAGCACCCTTGTCATACATAAAGCAAATATTTTATGAGAATACTATTCGTATATAAATACATAGGGCTCAAGAATACCTATGATGATCAGAAAAAGTATTTAGGCTACATGCGTAGTATAATCCCTATTTATTTAAGAGATTATTGCATATAATGTCTTACAATAAGTTGAAAGTAGTAATCTAGTTATATCTTCTTTCCGTATGCTGTATGAGGAAACAAATTTGATTCAGTAGCTTCCCGGTGAGGATCAGAAGATCAATTTACTTCTGACGCCTTCATGATGACGTTTTAAGAAAGCTCTGAGCTTTCCAGCCATGATGGATACCACAGTCTTGAGCTCATCATGAAGATAAAGCTTTCAAAGTTCCGGCGGGAAATAATAAGTAAAACATTACTTAACTATATATAAGGCAATGTCTCAAGACTCCCTCTATACCAAGAGAGATGAGAAATAAAAAAAAAAAAAAACCTTGCATACACAACACGAAGCTAGCTATCAAGCAAAGCTTCACCACACTATCAACCAGACTCTCTGGTTAATCTCCGACCAAAGCATACAGGCACCAAAACATACAATTAACACAAACAACACCATACATGTCTCTACAGTGCTAGAGCACCAAACCAGAGCCTTCAAATAAACACACCAACAACTCGGAAATGACAACAAAGCCTTACCATTACTCCAGCCACACTGCCACTCACATCCCGGGTCAGAAGTACCATCACTAGCACAGCAATTCTGCAACTATACATCAGGCCATCATACAAGATTCCTTTATCAATCAATTAACCATAAATCAACTAAAATACAAATACAACAATTATAACTAAATAAAAGTTTTCCAACCACTATAAGAACCAAAATCAAGATAAACAAATATGCCCCCTAATGATAAGCACCAATACAAGACATCTGGAAGCATAGATATCCGAGACAGGAGAATCACTGCATCCATGGGAATCAAACCAATAAACATTAAGATAATTAATCTTAAACAAATAGTACAAATGAAAAAAAAATCCCAACAAATGACTATTCTACAAAACAAAATAGACAACTATTTAGTTAACCAATTTACATTATATTAAATATAATACCAAAAGCTCACCTGGATGTCCGGTTTCATTTCCCCAACTGAGTGAATCAAGTGCAAATATGTACTTGTTATGATTCATCTTTTGATTTTTTTTTTTAGGGTCAAATGTTTTCCAAGTGTTGTTCCAGCATTCCTTTTAAGACTAGGACTGACCTACTCCATTTCATCTACTTTTTCCAGTATGTTATTAGATTTTATATAAGTTATTGCATTGTCTTGGTCGTCAAAAATTTTAAAACCATCTTGATAAAATATTTTCAGTCTTGCAGGAAAAAGCAAATGGGTTTTTATTTTATTCTTTTTTAGTTCTCTGACTAAAGGCAAGAAAATTTTCCTTTTTGATAATACTGAAGAAGAATAGTCATTATCAAAGTGTATAATATTGTCCTTCAGTTTGATTGGGGATTTTGCCCACGCAGTCTTTTGTACCATTTCCTTATCATGGGCTGATAGGAACTTTACAATAACAGATTTAGTATAATGTTTTTAGATGTCACCATTGATCTATGGGCTCTTTCAATACCATATGAAAGAGCCTCCGGCAGTTCAAGTACTTCAGGCAACCAGGAAGATAAACATTTTTCCATGTTATTTCCCTCTATGTTATCCGGTAAGCCAAAAATTCTCACATTATTCCTACGGGACCTGTTCTCAAGGTCATCAACCTTTGTCTGAAGAAGAGAATTTTGCTTTAACAGGTACTCAACATTATGTTCACTCTCCTGAATTATGTTATCCATATCACTTAATGCAGTTTCCATTCCTGAAATCTGCTTCCTCTGTTGCAATAAATCTTCATGTAGAATGTCCATTTGGTGAGAACACTTTTCTTTGAAATTGCCAATTTTTATATCCATTTTGTCTATCTTGACACTTAGTTCCTGAATAGTAGTTAGTAATGACTGTAGGTCTTTTTTTATAGCTGTCTCTTGATGAGAAGATTTAGTGAAGCTCATCCTGTTCTTTTACTGTAGTACTTCCAAGTGTAACTTTGACAGGAAAACTTAAAATCTACTTGAAATTTTTTATATACTACCCTAATATATATTTTAAAGAATTAATTAAACTAAAAAAACTATTATTAGGGAAGTTTATATCAATATTTCCTGTCAATAAAGTTCTGTAAAGGCAGAGCTGATAAGAAAAGCTGCTACTCTGCGCTCATCTTGGCCATGCCCCAGAAATCGAGTCTCTCGTATTTTGAACATACTACAGTACATGCACATATATCAAAGAGTGAAAATGAGCTAGCAGCACTCCTAGACAAATATAGACATGTATGAAATGGCACTCATCATTTAAAAATAAAATAGTATGCATACCTTAGTTCCTAATATCAACAACTAACAGCAGTGAATGGCATAATATATTTTTTCCTGAGAACTTTTACTGGAAAATAAGAAACTGTTTCAAAGGTATATTCATATACTGGAAGGGACTATCAGAAAGCTACAAAGTCATCACGCTGCTCATTTAATTTTGTTTTGCCCCTCAGTTAACAAGCAAACACATGACATTTTCTGCATGACAAGCATATGAAATATCAGAATCAGATTTTTATTGCATTGATATAACATTAGAACTAAAAGTAACTGTTAAGTTCCATCTTTCATTTAAAATTGTATCTCAAAAGCATAGTTTTGACAAGTGCAGGTTGAAATTCACATGTGAGATGCAATTTTCTTTCAACCTTTGTAGGCGTTGACTCATAATGTATGTTAAAATAAATCCAAATATCTGTGTCTTGTCCTGAAAAACTTTGCAAATATCTGAAGACAATACAGAGGTATTGACATATGTAGTTAGGATCACATTATGGTATTAATAAATTGAAGTGTTTCCAAAACATTGCAGTTTAAACAAGCGAGCTGTTATACCTTCTTTTCAGGCTAACAAATTATGCAGTTTTTGTTATGACCTCAGGCCCAGGCCTAAAAAGACCATGCATTTATTTATAAAAGTACAATTTTCCATGTTTTTAAATGTAGTTTAAAATGATATTTTCATTAGAATTCAACATGTAGTTGGTCCTCTGTCTTTTGAGCGCAACCTAGGTTTATTTACAGGTAAGTGTCCAAGTCAAGTTTCCTAAGAATTTTTGAACAAAATGTCTGTTTTGTATATACAGTCCTTTCTTGACAGAGACCACAAAAAGACCCCCAGCAGTTAATGATGGGTGAGCATCCTTAAAAATAGTCATTAGTAAGGGTATTAATCTTTATTTCTGTACTGTGTAATTCTGTGAAAGTCAGTAATCCAGATCAGAGTTCCAGAGGGACTCTTGAAAAAGAGGTATTTCAACCATTAGGGTTTACCTCATTAAATATAAATACAACTAGCATGAATGTGATTCTACCACCATACTCACCAGAGAGCTTTGTGTCACTTTCTGTGTTTGATGCATATAAGAAGGTAGTCTTAAGAGTCTTTTTTCCACTTTGTTTCAGTATAAATAGCATTTTACAACATTATTTGCTAGATTCCGTGTGTTAGCACTCAGTTTTCCATCATTCTATGACAATTTAAAACTGGGTCTTTTTTTTCTTTCTTAGTCTTCAAAAGTTAAGGCCATGCTGTTATATGTCCTATTTTAAAAATTGTTTTTGTGGTAGAAGATCTGCCCAAGGTTTATATTAGATGCATGGCTCCCATTCCTGTTATTTCTGTCAACTGCATGCAATGTCATTTTTTTCAGCGGGCTATTCTGAATGGAGGCTTATTTATTTTTATCTTTATTTTGAATTTAACCAGCATAGAGCACTGATCACAACCAACCAAATTCAGTCACTGCTCAGGCAAAGTAGCAGAGTATAGTGGTTTACCAACCTTGTTAAATGTAATTAAGTTGGGAGCAACTAACTGATGTCCATTACTCTCAGGTTCACTTGAACACCTCTGATCAGCTACTGTATATCTCATCACATACCTCTCAACTGTACAGATTTTCACAGAATGTCCAGATTTTTGCCTCATGTTTTTGATTTGTTCCTCATAAAATTTGTGATTTTCTGGCAACTCACTGGGATAACCCAAGGACTGAAGTCAAGAAATAATTATATTACTTTATGTTTCAGACTTCATATCCTTCAGAAAAATAGATGCCAAGACGAATCCTTTTGGTCTAGCAACTTTCTAAGTTTATAAGAGCAATATTTAAAATCTGTCCCTATTTTTGGGCCTTTGTCCCTCCATTCTGTCAGTCTTTCCCCAGATTTTTTGCAGTAAGAGGTTGAGAGGTATACAGTCAGCAGCTGCAGATTTGGTGACTGTGGATTGTCTGTTTTGCCTGGTATCCTATCATTTGGAGTTCCTGCTAAAGCTAAACATGCCATAGTAATAGAAAGAAAGAGGCAAAGAAGGAAACCTCTCTGTTACAGATGAAATGATTAGTAATTTTTTCCAGATGCTGCTACTCTTGTGTTTCCTTGCCCTAGGCTACAAGTGTCTTGTTTAATGTTCATGTATCATACAGAGAAATCACTTCTAATATCACACTATCTACAAAATGGCTCATGATCTCAAAAGGCCAACATTACTCATTTCTAGTATTGTAGTCATTCTCACTTAGCAGGGAGGACTCAAATTACATTAGGTGTTTAGAAAAATCTATGTGCACAGCTACTGAAAGAAAATGTTACTTTTTTTATCTGTGCTACAAGAACCAGGGTAGGATGTACCCTTGAAGTGATTGCATCATAGTCTCCTTCACCAAGATGAATAAGCATCCATTAAGTGTGGCATCACCATAGACATGGCCATCCTTCTTGGACACCAAAATTCAGTATCACCCTGAAGAAAGGGTTAATGTCACATGGTCAGAAAATAAAGAAACATTAAAATATATTGAATGGCACATGAGCTTATGAAAATTGTAGCATGGCTAAAACAGATTTAGCAAACAATGCAGCTTGGAAATTGTTGCTGCAGGGTCTGTATGATCTTACAAAACTGCAGGAATTTCCATGTGGCTGCTGCACAAATATCAAATAAGGAAGCATTGTTACATTCCACCTGGGAAGGAACCACTGGCCTTGTGGTGTGTCCAGTTACTCCAATCAAGGCAGGAATGTCTGCAGATCTGTAGGCCACTGAGATAGTTCTGCATATCCATGAGCAAATGTGTATTTGGATGCAGTCTGACATTTCCTTTTTCCTCTGTGGAATATGGTTAATAAATATATAATTTTGAAGAGAAAAGTCTGTGCAGTCTGATCTTACTAATCTAGCCATGTTCCAGGTCAGGGTATCTCAGCAGCATTGGTCATCTAGAGATGTTGGCCACACTGGAAGTTTAATGGCTTGAAATTTATGGAATTTGGTATTGACTTAAAGCCTGAAGGATATTGTACATCTGAAAGTTGTGGAATAGTATAATTGCTAATAGCCAAGAAAGCTGAGTATCTGAATAACATAGTGAATTCTACCACTGATCTTACTGAACAGATTACATATATCAAGAAGCTGTCTCCTGAAAAAAAATATATTTCATTAATTTAGAATCAGTTGGTTGAAGAAGGTACATTGTCATGGCCCGTAAGACCAATAACAAGTCATAGGAGAGAAACAGACTTTTCTGAGCCTTCTTTTCAATGGTCATAAGATATTTAAGTATGTCTTAGTCAGATTCCAGAGTAAGTCTGACTACCTGTCTCACAGCCCCCCCATGCAATTGTTATTACACTCAGTGCAGAATGGATAATCCTTCATTTAAGAAGTGTAGGGCTTGTAGAATTGATAAATATCTTGTCATTATAGCCAACTCTCAAACACTCAATAAAGGTTTAGAGGTACATTTCTTACATGACACCAACATGATGGAACCTTTGTTTGAAGTATATCCTTTTTCTTTTAAGCCTTCATTGTTTCTACAGCAGACTGAGCTCTGTAGAACTTGTCACATTAATAGTTCTTGAATTTAACCATCTTTCTGTATGATCCTCCATGCTATAAACCTTAAGTTTTGTATACTGTGGTGTTGTACTGGCCCTTGTCTGAATGGATTGAGATCTTTGCGGCTTGTTCTGGAGCATCTCCCCCCCATGCTGATCACTAGGGGAACTGTGATCGCATTAGTCCATATGGGACTACCAGTGCTACTTGTGCTGTGCCTATCAGTGTCTTGTGAAGGACTCTTAAGATGAGCAGACATGATGGAAAATTATAAAGGATCCTCTTTGCAGTCTTCTAGGAAATCGTGATGTTACATATGGGTCTGAACTTATCAAGTATGACATTGTTTTCTGGGCAATCTTCAGTCCTGCCATTAGAGCCTTATAGAATACTTTCTTTCTTATTTCAAGATGTGAAAATATGTCAGCCTATGGCGTATATTCTCAGGGGTCAGTTTGCTTGCAGCTGAGCTGCTCTGCTTGTACATTAAGGATCATAACAATATAAGAGGCTGAAATTTTTAAAGTGTCAGATGGCAAAAATCAAAACTCTCTGTTTCCCTCATGAATTTTTGTTCCCCCCTTATTCTTTAAGTAAGTTTACCATACAGAACCTTCCAACCTCTGGAACAGATTCCCCCTGCACATTAAAATGTGATGCACTATTTTCCTTCAAACTGGACCTGGATGACTGCATGTGTACTCAACAATTTACCACTGGCTTGACTGGACTAGCCTTCCTCAAAGGTGGTTGGGTAGGGTCTAACAGTGGGTACTAGTGAGACATAAATTGTTAAAAGACTCATTTGTATATCCTACGAACCTATGAAGACACCACCAGTATGTTATCTAGGAGTCTATGTCATATCAGAGAGTGGCCACATTGTTGAACATCATCTCGTCGGCAATGCAGGCCATCAAACTTCCCCAGCCCCCTCCCCCTAATATATATCGACTCTGAAATTGTACTACAGTGGGACAAAGAACAAATTTCCTGATCCTTACTGTAATGAGATCTCAGTCAGAATGGTCTGATGACCTGTATTGTCGATAAGATGATGCATTCAACAATGTGGTCATTCACTGTGACATAGACCCATTATCTAGTTGTACTGTCACCTTTGCTTGGTCAGTTATGATCAAGAAATGTAACAGTGTGTGACACTCTGTTCACATCTCTAACACACCTGAGTAGAGTCTGTCTTCCACAGGTCTTCATATGCCCTGAGTATGATTGCACTGACACACAGCATCCCCTATCATACAGACTGAAAGATCCATTTATATAATGTGAAGTTTAAGTGACAAGGAAATGCCTTCCTAAATCTTCTGGATTGGTTTTATCAGAGTAGATGTGATTTGACTGTGACAGGTAATTTTATTGCTTGAACCATGCTGATGTGGTTTAGGCTGCAGTAATTTACAATATTGTATAAATTAAATGCATTTACCACATACAAACTCTGAGTGAGGTCACTATACCAAGTAGTTGTAGCACCTCTAACACTTACAGAAACATGGCTTTTTAGGCACAAAGAACTAATGTGTGGCAGTCTGAATGACATGCTAATCCTTTATAACTGGAGGTTATAACATAGTTTTTTTGCTTGAATGTTATTAATTAACTTTTTGTTGTGACTATAACCCATCTGAGCAATGAGGAACATGGATGAGTCAACACTGCTGTGGACGTCTGATGTAGGCAAACCATTTCTGAATGGACTATTATCATTCAATTGTTCAAATATGGAAGCACACAAATGCTTTGTTAACAAAGGACACACACCACTTGGCCAGTTATTTTGGTGAACACCCTTGCTGACGATGACACACTGAAGGTGATGCCTGTATTTAAAATGATAATTTAAAACACAATTTGTGACATTTGTAATGGGAAGGGTTTATTGGAATCCTTTGGGTCTATAGATATTAAGGAATCTCACTAAAGGATGTTGGTTTTGAGTACTGCATTTATGCAGAGTCTTTTTGTATTATATGTACTAATTTAAAAGCTTTCAGTTCAAAACTGACCTCACATTTCTGTTGTCTTCGTGACTAGGAATCAGTTTGAGTAGGTCTCTTCGTCTCTGTCTTGTATTGGTCTCATAAGTACAGCTATGGTACTATGCACATTAACAGGCGTACATAATGTATGCCACAGTGTACACTCTAAAAAAATAATGCATTTTTGTGCAATGAGATATGCTGCATTTTTTTTAAACTGTAATGTGTATTATGGTTCACAGTTATACATTTTGTTAAATGGCTTTTTTTTCTTTTTTGAATACATGGTGGGCTAAGTGTTTCTTTTGCTTATACCTGCACTTTCTGGGAGATTTCCTGTGTGGTGGCTGCCTGAACAGGATGCTAAAATGGCTCTCCCAACACGGAAGCTGATAAACTGTCAAAATGCCAACAATAATTGCTGACATTTAAAAAAAGATATATTTCTGGCAATAAAATATAAAGCCTGGTGTGTGTGTGTGTGTGTGTGTGTGTGTGTGTGTGTGTGTGTGTGTGTGTGTGGGGGGGGGGGGGTGTTACTGAAAATAAGAAAAGTTTAGTCCAAAAAAAAAAGGAGAAGGAAAAACAGAATGTCAGGAAGCAGATCATACTATAGCTACTGCACTACAAATGGTTAATAATATCTTGGAAATAAATATAGACTAGGCGCATACTGGAGTGTTTCATATAAGTGTGACATTTGTAGACTATATTAAGTCAAATAATAAAGACTGGATATGATTAAAGAGTTAAGGATGCAGTCTGATTTTTTAATAAAGCTTCAAAAGTCTGAATTTGAAAAGGAGAAGAAATTGGTAGAGTATGAGGTGCTCCAGGAAGAGTTAATTGATTTGAAAGACAGACTGAGAAGATAAAATTTGAGCTATACTGCCATCCCTAAATAGAGAGAGAGAGAGAGAGAGAGAGAGAGAGAGAGAGAGAGAGAGGGGAAAGGATTGCATCAATTTTATGAGAACCCAGATAAGCATCTGGACTATTATTCCCCATCAGGAGCTCCAGACTAAGAGGACACATTGCATTTATGTTCCATGTTTGGCCAGTAGGAAGCATACAAAGACCTGTAGTGGTAAAGCTAGAAACTTAGCAATTAAATGAGTTGTTATTTTCCAGAATGTGGAAGAAGGAAAAAGGTATGATTTTATTTATTTTTTTAAGAAAATAGTTACTGGTTATGCCAGGCAAAAAAGAAGCAAATATATTCCTGTTTAAAGAGGCTGCAGTAGAGAATGACTGAGATTTAAAGTGTTATAGACTGTCTATGCAGATCTTTTGAAGATGTTTTTCCAAGTGGATCCAGGGCTGGAGTCTGAACAAGCCTTGGAGGAAATAAAGAAATGTATACAGCAAAATAATCATCATCAAAAAGGAACAGTTCTGAGCAACCCTTAGCAAGCAAGAATGTTGTGAGAGGTAGACAGGATGGGAATGTGCCAGTTAAACCTGTATGAGGCTTTCAGAAGAATGTTAGAGTGACTGAATGAATTGCAGTGAATGAAGTGCAGTGAATGAATTGCAGTGAATGAATTGCAAGAAATAAAGAATTCAGAATAGTATGAATTCAAACCAGCCGCCAGCACTGAGAGAACAAGAACTGGATGAAGACCAATGATTATTTATTGAACCAGTGAGAGAACTGAAAAACATAAATACCGATTTGAATTTATAGTAAAATTTTGTGCCACGAATGCATAAGCATATCTGAAAGATATTGAAAACATGACAAATGAGGACTAAGAATTTTTTACTTGTACTTTTTGAATTTGTATGCTTTAGAATATGCAATACTTTGATAAGGCTACACAGTTGCATTCTCACTAATACTAAGTATCATTAATATATCTGCTGGTGGGGAGTAGTGACCTGAACAAGTGTCGTACTGTTAAAAACAGAGTAAAATTGTTTCTTTCATTGTTGGAAATCTTACAAGAAAAGTTACATAGTTGCAGTCCATAGTAATATGATGCAGTATTTTGTTGTGTGTGACCTACTGGTCAACTGAGTTGTTTTAAGTATATGTTAAAATATGTTTACTGTCCATTTTTTATATTTATTATTGCACATAAATAAGCTAGATTATTGTTTGATTAGCTGTACAGTGCACGAGGAGTGGAAACACATACTATAAAGTCTGTTATGGGGTGTCTAAAGAGCTTTTTGAGGCTTTTTTTTCAAGAGATCTTTGAAAGATGTAATAACCCATTCTTGAGTTGTGGAACATCTTGAGATAGTTTCAAGTCTTTTCGGGATATGAAATTAATGAAGATAAAACAAAGGCTACAGCTGTAAACTATGTACCCACACACAAATTGGTCCAGCAATACCCATATTTATGAGGACACAATAAAATGAAGTATTTAGGGGAACAAATTACAAAGGATTCTGTTATGACAGCTAAAGATATGTGGGAAGAGACAACAAAAGATTATACAAAAACTGAGAAACTGAAAGCCCTTGTTTATAGATATGGATAGCAAGATACAAACCATGAAAATGCTTCTAGTTCCTTTAGTTCTTTATACAGATCAGGCCTATTTTTATCTACCAGAGGAGAAGTTGGACAATAATTAAAGAGTTAAAGGCATTTATATGGAAGGGGAAGAGGAGAAATGTCAAGCTGGATAAGATGGTCCTTCCAAAAGAACAATGTAGTTTGGGATTATCTGATTTGTAGGTATATTTTAGAGCTACACAGTTAAGGCTCATATATAAAACTCAGGCAGTAAGATACAATTCAGAATCAAAAGGACTGATGACAGAACGGGGGGGGGGGTGGTGGATGCAGATCCTTAAGGTGAATAACAGTAGCCATACAGAATATTAATATTCATAAAGCAGCAGAACGTTTTCTAAGACCTAAGCTAACATGAGAATGGAGAAAGGAGATTTTCCCTGATGGTGATGACTTCAATTAGGGGCACAGAGAATAAACAAGAGGGGGCTGAAATTTATTGGGGAAAACTAGCAAAGGAACAAGGTATTTGGAGCAAATAACTAGAGAGGGGGAAATAATAGCAATGGAAGAAGAAAAATATACATATGAAAGATTTGTGGTGATAAGAGAGTACTGGATGAGAAAGAGTTGAACTTTGGTGTGTTATTTATATTCTGCTTAAGATACGTATTCTAGAGGTTTGGAGAATTTAGGAGAAGTATGAGGGAGGTAACTGGAATATGGTTTTCAGTAAGGAAAAATGTCTTGAGGACCTAGCAGGTCAATTATAACTAAAGAAGAAAGATTTTCAAAGAAGTAAATGAATGTATTTGGCATAGAGGATGTTTTATACTTATTAGGGGACCAAAGAGAACTTACCTACTATTCCCAGAGATACAGCAATTAGGCTATATTTGGCAGAAATTATACATCACAACAGCATGCTTACTTGATCGAAATAATACCTAATACACCTAATAAGTATGTCTGACCATGAATAAAGAAACATTTTGGGGACCGGATAAAAGATAATTTTCAAGATCTTTTAGAAAGCATAGAAATTACTCCTGAGTGGTAGTGAATGCATGGGAAAATATGAAACTGGACTTTAAACCTTAAAAATATGGTAGACATGAGGAAGAAGGAGGCAAGCATCACTGAATCTAAAAACTACTTAGAAGGGCTGGCAAAAGTCAAACTGCTGCAAAATAAGGAAGGGAATCTTATGGAGGAATATGAGAAACAGATGTGGTCAGCTAAATGAAAAAATACTCAACACCTTGATAACATTTATGACTATAGTAATCATGCAACTATACTTTAATAATCCCAAAGCATCGACATTGTTAGAACAATGGCATAGGCAACCAAAGCTAGAAAGACCAATGCTTAAAGTCAGGGGTACTGGGGACAAGGAAAATCATCAAAGACTTTGAGAAGATACTAGAGATATTTAAGAGTTTCTGTGAAAATCAGGGTAAAGTAGATGAAACGGGAAGTAAGAAAAAGGAACAATTGAAAATATTCACTGAAAATTTTAACATTAGGGGAAGAAGAGGCTGGACATCTAATAGTGAGGATAGAT
Source organism: Protopterus annectens (assembly GCF_019279795.1). Classification (NCBI taxonomy): domain Eukaryota; kingdom Metazoa; phylum Chordata; order Ceratodontiformes; family Protopteridae; genus Protopterus; species Protopterus annectens. The sequence goes on from NC_056744.1 coordinate 984,842,452, forward strand.
GCAGAGGATATAAAACATGATATATAATCAATTAACAGGAAAGTCTGCAGGAGCTGATTCTCTTAGAAATCTATAATTTGGGGGCAAGAAACTATGAAAAATGTGAAAATTAGTAGTTAATAAAGCTCCATGTGGGGGACACATGCCTGCTTCTTGGAAAAATGCAGTTATGCCAGTACTATCAAAGGAGGGGAAGGATCCAATGGACCCCTTCCCATGCAGACTCATTTCAATTTTAAGCTATGATTAGAAGGTATTGATGTCAATTAAAGCCATAAGAATGGAAAATAATTTTGCTAGAGTTGATAGACCTGGACCAGTGTGGTAGTGTGTGGAAGGAAAGCAATATTTGATAATATTAACAAGCAATGATAGTATGGCAAGAATCAGAACATAGGAAACCACTATTATTGATGGTTGGCTTAGATGCAAAGATAGTGTTTAACAGGGTCTGTGTGGACTTTATGAGCATTGCAGTGGCAGGATATGTATTTCCAAAGAAATTTGTTGAGTTAATAAAGAGAATATATAAAGATTCAGAGGCATGAATAAAGATGTGAGTGGTGCATTCCAACAGCCTGGATAGTTGGGGAAACTAATCAGGGATGTCAACTCTTCCTTTTGCTGTTTGCACTGCATTTAGATCCTTTAGCTAGGACAATAAGAGGCCCATGTGTCCCATGAGAAGCTGTCTCTTTTTGCAGATGCTATTAAATGATATTTGACAGTCTCAGAGCAATACAGCCACAGCCTACTAAGTATTTCAGAATATAAATTAAATTAAGGTAAAACAAACAAATAGTTGTAAACTATGGGTCTACTCATGTGCTAGTTCAGTATCATCTATATCTGTGGGGGCGTGACAAGATGAAATATTTAGACACATGGTTAAAAAGGAATTGGGTTTGGCAACTTAAGATACTTGGGAGGAAACTAATCTGGAGATAATAAAAATAAAAAGTATATATGTATTAGGTTGGAAGTCTATGACAAAATTCTTAGACAGAAGCAGTGAACATATATCAACTTGAAGTAAGTTTATGGATTGTAGTAAACCGTGAACTGAAGGAGTTTTTTTGGGAAAGGAAGAGGGCAAAATTAAGGTGGAACTACTTAATCCTTTTTGTAGAAGAAGAAGAAGGATTATAGGTATCAGATTTGAAATAATGTTTTATGGCTATAAAGTTAAGACTTTCATGAAGGCTACAGAGCTAAACAGAAAAATGATGATGATATTAAATGGGGAGGTGAGGGAAATAATGCAGATAAACAGAGAGATCAGATTTTTTAAGCAGTGTAAAAACTTTATAAATAATATTTTCAGTATACCATACTGTGCATTCCCTATGCATGGCACACTTGGCTGATATAACCATTTTATAATTATATGCTTATACAATACTAACAAAGAGACATATTATTCTTTTGTATGCAAGCTTGTAAGCAGAATATCAATTGCCATACAAAGTTTTAACTTACAAATTAGAAGAATACATTTTAAAAACTAAACAAGTGATTGACTGACGCTAGGAGATACTACCTGGAATATTTATTAGTAAAGATACATAAAATAGACATGAGGGGGCTATAAGTAATTGCAGAAAAGTTGCCAAGGAACAAAAATATTGGCAGCAGGAAAGGCAGGCTAGAGTGGAACAATGCCAAACAGATATTCAAGTTGCATACTAGAGATTATTTAATTTATCAAGGAACAATAACAGAATATAGGAGGAAAATGGAGAGGGGGGAGTACAGGGTGAAATTCTAGCTTTAATAATGTTCATGGGTGAAGTAAGAACAGAGAACATTACTACAAATGGAGTAATTAGAAGAGCATAAAAAGTATTGCATGCCAATTATAAAAATGTGTTAAGAGGAGTTAAGTAGAGATTGGGAAAAGATAACATACAGTCAAATAACGAATGCAGCAAAATCCAGAAGGTTTAGGATATAAGCTTGGAAATTCCTGTATAGATATTTTGCACTTTGAGTAGACTTTATAGGATTTTTCCACGAGTGGAGAATAGTTGCTGGAGATCAGAAGGGGAGATAAGAAGTAATTTGGGAGTATGTCTTTTGGGAATGTCCAGATTTGACACAGTTTGAAACCTCCTTACAGGGTGCACTGTTAGAAATGTTGGGAGAACAAACAGTCCAATTTTGGTAAATGTATTCAAGATTATGAAAGAAATAAAAGAGTTAAATATGAGAGCTATGTGAGACAGTGGGTGTAAATTGCATTCAGCAAAATGGCATTTGTTGGAACCATATGTAAACATAACTGTTAAAAAGGAAAACTGAAACAGAAGCTGAATGTAATTATTGTATGTAGAATCATGTCACAAGTTAAAGTACGAATTTGAAATAATGCTTTTTTTTTATAAAAGACTTATACATTCTGAGGATGGGAGGGCTACAGTTATAGAGAAAGTGGCTACATTCTGGAAGCTGGCACACAATTCCATAAAATGGTAATGCTACTGACTGGTACCTTTTACATTGTGTGAAATATTAGAAGGTGGCATACAGAGTCTTGTGTATGTACTTCTGAGTACATATATTTTTTGATGAAGAGGAAATGAGTTTGGTATTGCATATTGGCAGATGAGTGAATTATAAGGTATATCTTTTCTCATCTCCTTCTAAGAACAGTTTGTCTGAGATATATGGGTACTTACGTATTATCGCAACCACATTGTCACGGTTGCAAAAATAGCATACTTAAGTCAAAGGAGGTCATGCAACACTGTAAAGTGTTATTAAAAGTCCTTATTGCTCAGTAAAAAGTGTGGATTGTCTTCAGGAAGACCAGCAAATTAAAAAATCCTCTTCCTGATTTGCGTGCATTACAGATGCACGGAAAAATTGTCATGGCTGTTATTGTACGAGTCGATTTCTGAAGGTTGTAAACAGGGTGTAAGAGCAAGTTAAACACAGTGGCCTCATACTGTGTGGATCAAATTTAACAAATGTGATTTATTGTTAAAGAAATGTATAGCAGAAGGGATGAAAGACTTCACGAAAAGTAACAGTGCCGACTCATCAACGAGTACTGTTGACATTAAATAACGGCATGCGTTCCTTTTCAGACTTCATCTCCTTGAAGGACTGCACCCCAAGGAAAGTGTGTCGGCTGTTACCTTGTTACTGCGTCCTTCCTTTCCAGTTCTCTATTAATGTTGGTATGTTGAATTAGGTTCCTGCCATCTGACTTATGGTCAGCCTTGCTTGAGGTACACAGTAAAGGTGAAAGGAAATAAAAAATAACAGGAAGAATGCTGGCAGCTTTGCAAGTCATTTGCAATGACAGGTAATGGCAGCAGTGCTATATCGCATACGATTACATTCTGTAACTGCCAGCAGAAACTCCCTGTGTATATGTACAGCTTAGCATGCTCCTGATAGGCAAGCAATGTAATGCGACAATAGAAAACACTTTGAGGAGCATTTCTGAGTCTTAAATGCCCTTGATTGACTTGTAGTATGCCAATTTCGTGACCATAAAAATATGGTTGCGATAATACGTAAGTACCGATATATGCTTTCTATGTATATGAACATTTTAGAGTCTACCCACAATAGGTATTGTCTTTTTTGAAATGGTTATAAAGGTCATGATTGACAGAACTAAGTACATTTCTTCTTGATGAAAATGTTATATTAACAGATTTTGTGGATGCTCCTGAATTTGGAATTAGAGCTTTTGATGGAGCAGTATGAATATATGTTGAAAGTGTTACATCTGAAATAACAAATATTATTTTCTTTTTTATTGGAGTCTGCCTAGTCTGGATCTTGTTCAAAAATTTTGTAATAATCTCAAAGTCAAAGGCTTATCCAGCTTCAGGTATGTCTTGTCCCTTATCTTCCACAGAAGACGTAATATGCTTTCACCAACTAGAAATCTCCATTGGAAAGGGAGGTATAATAATATTTCTTTTCAGTCCCTGTCTGTATTTCACATTTTAAGTGAAATGATGTTGGTAATACTTACTAAAATGGCTGATGGTCTAGCTACCATCTTGAAAACATTGATGGGCACATCTGCAGACTGTATTAATGCTGGAGTTATAAATAGCAGCACTTTATCTTTGAAAACCCATTGCTCTGGTCCATCTCCTCTAAACATGGACCAGCACAAGTCATATAGATGGAGGTAGCTTAAACCCTGAAAGTCATTCTATATATTAAAAACAGTGTCTTCAACAGATTCTTCTGCTTTCCTATCTTCTTGCTCTTTAGTGACATTAGAAGATTCAATCAGTAGAACAGAACATTTTTACAAAGTTATCAGTTATGGATCAGTGTTTATGCGTCTGTTACCATGAAATATTTGGCTTCTCCTACACAGGGTTTGCCCTGTCAAAAGTACATCTTTATGATTTATGTGAAAAGTCATGTGTATTTCACTCCTCCGGTGTGGGTTTCTTAACTGGATCATGTATTGCCCAGTGCATCGCTGAATGGATGTTTGGATGGAGAGTAAAATTCACCTCTCCTAGCTGATGGGTTAATGTGTTAGGGAGGCCTAAATTATCACATGCAGCTGGTTTCTGAAATGACATCTCTGTAAAGTAGCCATGATGAGAAGGATAAGGAATCTGTATTTCAAACTTCCCCTTCCTTTAGGAAATCATTTTGGGTGAGTAACATCCTTAATGGCTAATTATACAGCAGGGGAGTATATGAAGTTGTGGAAGATTTAATAAGCATTAAGGCCATGCTTGCTTGTAGTGCAGACACTGGATATTTTAATTAAATATTCACACCTGTTCTACAAACAGCAACATAATGAAATCTGACATAATAGCATTAGTTTCCTAGCTTCATTATGGCTGGTTGATTGTGTAGTATTACTCATAGGTTCATAGGTAGGTACTAGGCTATTGGCCCTAGGGCCTATACAAGCCTATCCAAAAAGGTACCCTGGCTTTCACCATCCAAGAAAATTACTTTCCTGTGCCCCTGTCAAGCAGAACCACTGAAGTGATCCCTGGGGTGAATTTCCTATTACCCATCCAATCATCAAGATTTTTCTTGAAGAGCACTAATGAGGAGCTCTGTTTGACATAGATAGGTAGTCTGTTCCAGAGTATGGGAAGTCTCTGGGTCAGGAATCTATCCCTCCAGCATGTTCTGTTTATTGTGGTGACAAGGTTTATGTCCCTAGAGCGTGTAGCTCGGAGGGATTGGGATTTCTTTAAGTGGAGCATGTCCAACAGCTCTGGGTTTGACATAGCTTTGTAAGTTAGACAGAGATCACCTCTGAGTAGGCGATATGCGATGGAGTAAAGCTGGAGTTTTTTGAGTTGGTCTGAGTAAGGCATGTGTTTGAGGCCAGTAATCCTCTCTGTGAGGTATTTTTGTGGCCTTTCCAGTTGTTGTAGATGTCTTGTGAGGTACATACCAAAAGGGGCATTGTACTCAATAATGGGTCTAATGAGTGATTAGTAGAGGGGAACAATGACCTCTTTTTTTGTGGATGAGAAACCTTTTGTGATGAGGAATGCCACGTAGAAGGATTTCCTGACCACTGTGGCGATGTGATTATCAAAGGAGAGACTACTCTCCACCTGTGTCCCAAGGTCTCTTATCATACTTTTGGTGTTAAGTAGACTACTGCCTGTGTGATAGTTCATGGGTACAGAGTTTTTACCAAAGGGGATGACAATGCACTTTTTGGCATTGAGCTTGAGACCATGGCTTTGACACCAGGCATCTGTCTCAGTGAGGCCCTTTTGTAGGATGTCCACATTATTAGGAGTTTCAATTATGGCTCCTAGTTTGCGGTCATCTGTGAATTTAGTTAGCCAAAGACCTTCTGTGTTAGCCTATACTTCAGAGAAGTAGATACCAAACAGGAGAGGACCCAGAACTGAACCCTGTGGTACTCCACTTGTCACTGGTCTGAAGTCTGATTTGGAGTCAGCTACTTTCAGAGGGTGGATTCTGTCAGTAAGCCATTTGGCAGCCCATCTTGTGACATAGGGATTTATACCTAGTTTAGTGAGTATATCTATAATTCCAGAGTGGGGGATGGTGTTGACCGCCTTGGCGAGATCTAGATAGACTGTGTGAACCACCTTACCCTCATCTATGGCTTTGGTGACTGCTTCAAAAAAGTCTATCAGGTTTAGGAGACATGATCTGCCTTTTACAAACCTGAACTGTGTGGGTTCCAGAGTTTGGAGATCTCCAATGTCTTTGTTTATGAGTTCCATGATGATACGTTCCATGGCCTTGTAGACCAGGCTCATCAGGCTAATGGGGCGGTAGTTCCTGGGGTCTGTTGTGGCCCCCCCTTTGTGGAGTGGGATAACCATTGCAGTGCGCCATTCATCCTCAGGTTTCATGCCCACTGAGTGGCGCAGAGCTACAGTTATCCCACTCCACAAGGGGGGATCCACCTTGGATCCCAGAAACTACTGTCCCATCAGTCTGACAAGCCTTATCTGCAAGGCCATGGAGCGTATTGTCATAGAACTTATAAACAAAAACATTGGCAACCTTCAAACACTGGACCCCACCCAGTTTGGGTTTGTGAAGGGCCGATCTTGTCTCCTGAACCTGATTGACTTCTTCAAATCAGTCTCCAGAACCATGGACAAGGGTAAGGTGGTCCACACAGCCTATCTAGACTTTGCCAAGGCCTTTGACACCATCCCCCATTCTGGAATCATAGATAAACTTACTAAGCTGGGCATTAATTCCTACATCACCCAATGGGTTGCTAACTGACTTACTGATAGAACCCACACTGTAAAAGTAGCCGACTCCAAATCCAGCACCAGACAAGTGACAAGTGGAGTACCACAGGGTTCAGTCCTGGGACCACTCTTGTTTGGCATCTACTTCTCTGAAGTACAGGCCAACACTAAGGGACTCTGGCTAACAAAGTTCGCAGATGACTGCAAACTGGGAGCCATTATTGAATCCCCAAGTGATGTGGATACTCTACAAAAGGGACTTATAGAAACAGATGCTTGGTGCCAGAGCCATGAGCTCAAACTCAATACCAAGAAATGTATAGTTATCCCCTTTGGGAAAAAACATGTATCCATGAATTACCATATAGGTGGCAGTACACTAAACACTGAAAGTGTGATAAGAAACTTAGGGACACAGGTGGACAGTGGTCACACCTTCGATAACCACATCGCCACAACAGTCAGGAAGTCCTTCTATGTGGCACACCTCATCACTAAGGGCTTTTCATCCAGAAAAAAGGAGGTCACTGTCCCACTGTACTCATTATAGAATACAATTCCCCATTTGGTATGTACCTCTCAAGACATCTGCAACAACTGGAAAGGCCGCACAAATACCTCACTAAAGAATCACAGGCCTAAAGCAGATGCCCTACGCTGATCGCCTTAAAAAACTCAAACTATACTCTGTTGCATATCGTCTACTCAGAGGCGATCTCTGCTTAACATACAAGGCCATGTCAAACCCAGAGCTATTGGACATGCTATACTTAAAGAAATCTCAATCCCTCAGAGCCACACGCTCCAGGGTTCTAAACCGTGTCATCACAATAAACAAAACATGCTGGAGGGATAGGTTCTTGACCTAGAGACTCCCCAGACTCTGGAATAGATTGCCCATACATGTCTAGCAGAGTGCCTCTTTGGACCTCTTCAAAAGGAACCTTGACGATTGGATGGGAGAAAGGAAATTCACCCCGGGGATCACGTCAGTCACCCTGCTAGACAGGGATCCAGAGAAGTAAGTAGTGTGGGAAGAAATACCAGGGAATTGTTATGGCTAGGCTTGTATAGGCCCTAGGGCTGACAGCCTAGTACCAACCTATGAACCAATGGGCACAAAGCCTGAGATGAGGCTATGACTGAACATGGTACTTAGGTGGGGTGCCAGCTCATTCTGTAGTTCATGTAGAAGGCAGCCTGGGATGTTGTCAGGTCCCATGGATGCTGTGTTCTTGGCGTTGGAGAGTGAGGTTTTTACCTGTGCAGCCATGATTACAGGAATTTTGCATTCTTCCGGTATAAAGATGGGCCCTTTAGGGGGTGAGGGGGGGTAAAGATAGCACTGAACCTATCTGCCAGGATGTTGGCAATATCAGTTGGTTCTGTATATTTAGTGTCATTGTGCTGTAATTCAGAGCAGATCTGAGTGTTGCCATTGAGATTCTTGACACAGCTATAGAATACTTTGTGGTTGTCTTTAGAATCAGTGGTGATTTTGTTTTCATAACTAGCTTTGGAGGATTTTATGAGGGATCTCAGCTTCTTACTAAGGCTGACCAGGGAGTTCCTCCAATCGTGGGATTTTACTCTTTTTTGCAACAGTTTCTTTCTTCTGTTTTATTGTTTGTTTATGATAGAAGACCACCAGATTAGCTTCCTTTTTTGGAGGATAGTATCTTGGTTCTGTTAGGGATAGCATGATCCATGCACTCGTATAAGTGCTTATAAAGTGTATTTGTGTAGGATTCAGCAGTCGTACCTCTACTGTCCATCTGCATGGGTGTCATGAAGTTTGCCACTTCTGTCTTAAGAAGCGTGAAGCGTGAACTCAGATTGCTGGCTCTTGGTGATCATTCTGTTGTGTTGACATGAGTGTATAACTCAAAGCAATGGAACACATCATTATGTAATTTATTAACAAGGACATAGGCAGTCCACAAGCCTTGGACCCATGCTAATTTGGGTTTGTTAAAAGCAGACCTTGCCTTTTGAACCTGGTGGGCTTCTTTGAACATCTCACTGATGCATTATAATCTCGTAAATTGGTTCATGCTGCCTACCTAGACCTGGCCTATGTCTGTGATATCATCTCACATCCTGGCATTTTTGACAAGCTAATCAAACTAAATGTAAACCCCTATGTTACCCACTGGATAGCAAACTGGCTAACTGACAGAACTCAGTCTATTAGTGTGGGGGATATACTCTCTTCAAAACAAATGTTTACCAGTGATTTCCCCCAAGAATCAGTCCTAGGACCATTTCTCTGTTGTATTTACTTCTCTAATGTCTAGGCTGACATCAAGGCCTTGTGGTTTCCACATCTGCAAGTGAATGAAACTGGGAAATGTCATTAAATTACTATCTGACTTCCAAATTCTTCAGGAAGGCTAACATGCACCAGTAACTAGTGCTTATACCAAAGCATAAACAGAAATGCCAACAAATGCAACAATGAGTCCTTTGATAAAACCAGGCATCCATGCATCTATCATATAGGTGACATCCCTTTGAAAGCTGGCTCAGACATTAGGGCCTGGGCACTTTCACGACAATGAACTATCCTTTGATTGCCATGTACTTTGCCAAACTAATCACCAGGAGTATTTCAGATCAAAGGAAGTTATCACCCCTTTCTACTCCTTCTTCATCAGGCCCATAATATATTATAATGACCCATTTTATCTATGTATATGACAGCTCAAGAGACTGCAGCATTTCCTCACTAAGATAACCAAGGACATATCCTTGAACTACCCGACTGCTTTAAAGCCCTCTCTCTTTCTCTCCCTTCTCACGTCTCTGTTTCCTACAGACTCCTGAGAGGTGACCTCTGTTTAGCCTACAGAGCCTTGAAGGATCGAGTCCTATCTGCCTTTCTACACTTCTACAAAACTAGTAACACTCTAAATACCTACTCAGGATATGTTAATTTCCACCAAAACATAAATAGGACCTGCTGATGGGATAGACATATATCCCAGAGAAATCCTCTTTTATGGAATATAACTTTCTTTGATATGAAGCAAAGTAGCTTCCTGACCCTGTTTAAGCATTAACTGGATGAATGGGTGGGAAAGCTTAAGATACAGCCCAGGTCTGCCCCCTCAAGCCTTTATTGAAAGGGGTCAAAACTAGGTTTATGTCAGACATGTCAGTAAGTACCTACAATTTGGGATATTGTAACTAGGCTGCTAATGGTCATCTGGATCAACAGCCTGTTACTGACCTATGAACAGATGGTTTACCTCTTCCCCTCTTCCTAAGTTGGCAGCAGCAGAATTGAGCAGGATTTGCACTTCCTTGTCTTAAACACTAGTTTGTAAAAAGAAACAAAGGTAGGCTGTGTTGGTGGACTTGATCTGATATCGTACCTTCTCACTTCATATGCCTCAGTGTAGAAGAATTTATTTGTATAAAGATATGCCTGAATGTTACAAATGCGTTAATGACACCTGACATCGAGAAGAGAAGAGACAGTAATAAGAACAATGGTAAATGACTGATGAGTTTCATGGTTATATTTTAGTAAATCATGTCTTGTGTCTGGGATGGCCCATGCCCTAGATTAAGGAAAAAAAACTTTTGTTCTGACTCTTGCCTGAGTTGTAAAGCTCCCTGGCTAAAACTCCATATATGGCTGTGGTTTCCTTCTGCGTTTACAATGAACCAGCATTGTATCACTTATTGAATTGTATCTGTTACTGTGTTTTGAATGAATACCTTTTCTTTGCAAGCAATTACCCCATAACTTCATCCAACACACCATAGGATACTAACATATGTAGCTTGTTGGTTTGGGGTTTTGTCTCTTTATACATAGTTCATATACTCATTAATTTTCAGTTTCTTTCATGTTTGTGCTCCTTTAAGCACAGAATGAGAAATGAAAGAAGGCAATTGTGGTAAGGGCTAAAGGAGCAAACCGGTAGGATAATATAATAATTTTAATCCATATGTGTTAGTAAGCAGCAGACTTGCAGCATGCTGTGTTTGTATGTGTTTTGATAAGTATACATATTGAAAAAGATCTGTGGTAGAAATGGCAATTGCACAGTTTTCAAAATGGCACTCATCAGTATAAATTCTCAAAGCTGCACTGAGCTGTACTGTAAAAAAAAAGAATTCCAGAGACATAGTGAAAGGGCACTGTCCCCAGTCCCAGTATCCTAGGAGCATGCCTAATGCCGTTAATGTGCACAAATACAATCTCATGAGTAAATGAGCACGTCTAGCTGTATAATTGCCCAGAGCCATTTCTGAACAATAAAATAGCTAAAAATCCATGCAAAGCAAAAAGTAACAATCTTGGGAAGAGATGAACAAAGTCCTTGGGCATTGTCTACACAATGACCATACAATAGATAAAGACCAATGGACCACATAATACAGTGAAAAAGAGTGATAACTCCAACTTCTGAGACTTGAAAAGGTGACAATTAAAAGTTACAAATCCATTGCTGTATGCTTTAGACCAGCCTGGTCTGAGAGTTAATGTGATATTCACACACATTTACTGTACATATGTGTGTACTGCATTAGGGCGTTAGCTGAGGTCCCTAACATATGAAATATGCTTATGGGTTGCAGACTTTAGGAGTCAAACCCAGGCAGCCATACATTCCAAGACAAAGTAGCAAAGTATCCGATAATGAATTAAACACTCAACAGAAAAAAATCACCCCAGTCATATAAAAATAAAATTGGTATGGCAAAGAAGCAGACTTGACATTAAGTCCCAGTCTCTGTCTCTCTCTCTCTCCCTTCTTTTTGCTAAACTGTTATAAGGTATACGTAAGCAATAACATCAACATAGTGAGTATTACAGAGAAATAATAGATCACCCATAGGTATTGTGAGGTCCAACACTCACTGATCAAAGGTCTGTCACATCATTGAAATGCCTACCCTAGCGGTCATTATTGTCCTTAGTGAATGATCTTTGTATTTGTTTATTTATGTATTTATTTGATGTGCATTGGATTTTTCCCACATCTGCATATTTTTATTGTGTGAAAAATAGTCAAGTTTCTTCATTTCCAGTAATGTGCTTTTTTGGGGGTTATTGCATCTGTGTTGCTTAAATTACTGATGAGTATTATTAATTTTTGTTCTGTTAAAAATATGTATGAATGTTGTTATTTAAATATAGGGCCGGATTCATGAAGGCTTGCACGGAGTCTAAGAGTAGTGTAAGACGGAAGACAGCCAATATGTCTGCTGAGTGATCCAGCAACAGCCAGCAGGGACGTGCATGAGAGCTCCTAAAACTACTCTTGCACGGACAGTGTTATGTTATGCAAATTACCTCATTTGCTGCTGAAAGCTATGCAAATGAGGTGAATTTGTGATCCAGGAAACACTAACCTGTCCGTGGAAGAGTAGAGTTATTTGCAGAAATGTACTCCGTTGGTAACTGAGTACTGTTCTGCAAATAGCAAAATGGAGCTATGACAGCTCCAAATAAAGGATACATCCAGTTGAGGAAGCATGCCAATGGCCAAATATAAGGCCATTGTCATTTTTATCATTTGAAAATTAATAAAAATCAAAATTTTTTTTCCCCCCGATCTCCGATGTTTAAGTGTAGAGCAGCGCCGCACAAACGTGCAGCGCTTTAAAAAACAGAAAATAAATAAAAAATAGGCAAAAATAGGCATTCTTATTAAAATATTATTCTGCCATGCAGGTGAATGGCAGGCTGAAGACAACATGGCTACTGAGTAGTGGTTGCTAAGGGGGGAAGCTCAGTTTGAGAGATGTAACCAAGCATTAGTAGGCAATCCTATGCAAATGAGGATAAGGATAGTGAATCCCAATTTTCCCTGGCATGTGAGCCATGTCCCTAGAGTGTAAGTGTAGGAGTAGGGGAGTAGTAGAGTAGAAGATAGGTGACATCATGAGGGGGTATGTATGAAAGACTGTAAGCTTATTGGAGCAGAGTGGCTTGTGTTTGCTGTGAGTTACTCAGGATTGGAAGAGGCATGTCTACAGTTGTCCTAGCTGAAACCCAGAAACCGAAGGTGTACGCCGTGGATATCACTGAAATTTCTTGCAAATGTGCTTACACCATGTGCACGCGTGTGTGCACCTGTAAACCTGTCTAAGCCTGTGTGCACGCGTGTGCACCCATCTAAGCCTGTGTAAGCCTGTCTAAGCCTGTGTGCACGGATGTGCACCTGCCTAAGCCTGTGTAAGTCTGTGCGCGTGCACTCATGTGCGTGTGTTTGCGCGGCGCCACCCCTTGTGGAAACAGAAAGGGAAAAGGAAGGAAAAGAAGTAGTAGGAAGTTAACCAAGGAGAACTAGCAGAGCTGCCAGGTGAAATAAATCAGAATTAGCCAATTACACAGGCAGTACACTAGCCAAGCCCAGCTCAGCACTTAAAACTCTGCAAACAACATTCTCCCATGTTTTTCTCAAAAACACTGCAACACTGCAGTATACAAAGAGAGTGAAAACTTAAAAAGCTTAACTCAGACAAAAAATGTTAGGGGCTGCCATTGCTATTATAAGCCAACATGTGCAAGATGCTGAGGGTGGTGCCATTGCAAATGCTGCTGAGCAACCCACAGTGAGGAGACGGAGAAGAGTGTACAGACCCAGGGTAACCTACCAGGGGCTACATGAGCTGGAGATAGTGGAGCGCTATAGAGTGGACAGAGACCTCCTGCAGCAAATTGTTGAGCTGTGCAGGCCACACCTCACACAGAACCAACAGAGGGGAATCCATCCCAGTGGAAACCAAGGTATGTGTTGGCCTAAGAATACTAGCAACAGGTAACTTCCAGAGACCAACTGGTGATATGATGGGGATTTCACAGGCATCAGCATCCAGGGTACTGCACCAGTTCCTGATTGCCATGTCAGCACATGTCGGTGATCATGTATATTTCCCCAATTCCCATGAGTCATTGGCCAGCAATATGCGTCTCTTCCAGCAAATAGCGGAATACCCTGAGGTGGTGGGTGCAATTGACTGCAAGCACATACACATCAAAGCACCAACCGGTGAGTGGGGTAGGGCCTACATCAACCGCAAGGGCTTCCCCTCCATCAACTGCAAGGTCATGTGTGATGCCCAGGGCATAATACTGAATGTGTGTGCTGGCTGCCCTGGAAGCTAACACGATTCCCACATCTGGCATCTGACGCAGCTGCACCAGACATTTGCCAATGGGGACATTCCTGATGGTCACCTAGTGGGGGATGCTGGATACGCACTGGAGCCGTGGCTGATGACACCCTTCAGAAATGCACACACACCTGAACAAGAACTCCATAATGAGGCACACGCACAAACACAAAATGTAATCGAGCATGTGTTTGGGATGCTCAAGTCACGGTTCCAGTGCCTGGACACATCTGGTGGAGCCTAGCAGTACTCACCAACTACATGTACCCAAATTGTCATGGTATGTGCAATGCCACACAATATGATCCTGCGAAAACAGCTGCAGCAGGAACAGCATAGGGCAGGGCCAAACAGCCCCCCACCATTGCCAAGGCCATCATAGGCAGAGCGTGACTCGGAGGAGGAACAACCTGAGCCTGCCCCAGTAGGCAGAAGGAGGCGTGCCCAGTATGCCTTGGCCTTGGCAAAGAGGCAATGCATAGCACATACACTGGCTCAGTAGGAACCCTGGAAATGATACCTCTCTCTGACTCACACATAAAATAAAAGGGATGCCTAACTTGACACTACCTATTTTCAAACATGTATAGGGAGTGTACTATGTGCACCCAACATAGGCATCCCTGCAGCACCACCTGAGGCATGATTGCCATGTTTTAAGCAATATAAAGCAGTGCTAAGCAGCTTTTACCACTATTTAGTATATGTAAACAAAATTGCTCGCGCTAACTAGAGCAACGTCGGGCAATGTTGAGCAATGTTGGGCAAGGTCTGGCAAAGTTGAGCAAAGTCAGGTAAACATGCTCATATTTGCTTTACTGTTCCCTAAACAGTCTGGTCTGCCCAGCATGAAACTAAAAAGCAGTGACAGGGCTCGAACCCAGGATACTGTACACTATAGTCACAGTACTGAACCACTACACCATGACAGCATTTCACTAGCTCACACACAGCAGGACAATTGTACACTAATGCAAACACAAAGAAATGCTGTATCATGCCCCTAAAGAGGCATATGGGTAATCTCCCCCACAGGCCTATGCAGACAGAGAACAGCAGGCCAGGCGGTGTGATGTGGGTTGGGTAGGCTATGAAGTCACAATCTAATATATGTGACATTGGACGCTAAGATCTGTAGTACAGTAGTATGCCTCAAGCCATTATGATAGGCAACAGTACAGACTGAAATGGTGTACCTTACATCGCAGTGCAGGCCTAGCAAATGTGTATAAGTGTCAGGTGAACCCCTCATCCTATGTACACCCACAGTAGCAATCAGGTGTGCCCCCGGATAGAAATGTACAAAGAATAGCTGTCCCCCCTGTATGTAGAAATGTTGATAAGTCTATGCAAAGTGTCTCATGGAAGCCCTGCAGGCACAGCATGATCCCTGTTGATTTATGACACAAAGGTGAGCCCTGCTGTAAAAATACAACTTGATTTTCCACACACATATAGCATAAATGTCTATACCGGGCATGCTCACACACTTCAACAAATGTAGTGGATTTCATTCAGCATCACACTGAAAAGTCATACAGGGCATGCTCACACACTTAAATAAACAAAGCAAATGTCAGGCAACAACATACTGAAAGGTCATACTAGGCATGCTCACACACTTAGGCCATGTCTGAGTACAGCAGTGGGCCACACATATCTGGCAGTTGCATGTTTTACCCCAGGAACCTGTCATTATTCACCAGTCCTGCCTTGTGCACACAGTTATATGAAAACAGACACATATAATATATTGGAACCCTGTCATAATCACACTATGTACCACAAGTACATAAGTTGTTAACAGAAAGTGAAAAATCAAAGAAGATCAATAAACCTGCAATCAGTATTATCAATAAACAATGTGCACTCCAAATATTATCCAATCCATGTTCTGGCAAAAGAATCTGTGAAGGAGTCCATAGAGAACCATGACGCTTCCTTCCGCTGTGTCATAAATAGCAATGTACACTCATATATGTCTTGAGTCAGTGCAAACTGTAAATGACTGACATTGCCAACATCCTGTCAGACAGGCTCATACATACATACTCCTCTCTCACTGACAAAAGGCCCTATCATTATACCTGGAGATTGTGAAAGCACAGATATCACATATAGAATGGGTAAACAGCACCTTCAAACCTGAAAACACGGCGTCTATGGGATTACATTGTTTCCCTAGCTGTGTCATAAGTGAACTCCAGAACAAACAGACCCTGCACCTGAACAGTCTGTTGAGCCTCACCATCTGTACAGGATATGAAACTGTTGAATGTGTTACAGCAACGTTTGTCACACTATACAAGTGTTGGTGCACAACAGACCATGGGAACTATTGTCTTATAAGCCTATTAAGCCTGATCTGCAAGGCCATGTAGTCCATCATGATGGAACTCATAAACAGAGCTATTGGGAGCCTACAAGCACCCAATCCCTTCAATTTCGGTTTGGTCATGGGCAGATCATGGTTCCCAAACCTGCTAGACTGTTTTTAAGGCAGTCGCCCAGGACATACATCAATGAAATGAGCTACACACATCCCACATAGACCTTGAAAAGCCCTTTGCCAACATCCCAGGCACATGTCATATCCACAAAATCAACAACCTGTGCATAAATATGTCTGTCATCTGATGGATTGCCAACTGGGGCATAAATAGATCACAGAAGGTAAGATGTGTGGTCTGCTGTACAAGCTGTTAACAACTGCTGTCTCCCATGGCTCAGTCCTGGGACCCCACCTGTCCGGTGTATACTTTTCAGAAATACAGTCAAACACACGAGGGCTATGTTTAGCAAAGTTTGTGGATGACTGCCAAAAAGTTGTCATAATTGATGTTTGGGACAACAGAGACATCCTTAAAAAGGGTCTCAGTCAGACAGATGTGGTGTCAAAATTATGGCCTCGAGCTACAGTCATACAAATACCACATAGGTGCCAACACCCTAAATATGGAGGTGATAATAAGGGATCTATGGACAAATGTGGATAGTCATCTCTACTTCCAGAAACACATTCACAAAGTGGTCAGAAAATCATGCTATGTGTTCCCACAAACTGCCAAGATCTTTGCCTGTAGGTCAATGGAGGTTCCCTCTACTCATCAGTCATCAGACTCATCAGAGAGTACCACAACACACTTGCGATGAATCTGACTAGGCACCTTCAGCAGCTGGAAAGACCACTGAAGTACCTCAACAAGAGGATTACTGGCCTCAAACAGTTGCCCCATGCAACAAGACTGAATTTAACTCAATCTGTACTCTGTTGCATACTGTCTACTCAGAAGATCTCTGCCCAACAGACAGGTCCATGTCATGGCAACACTCAGATCTGCTCTGAGTTACAGCTCAATGGCACCAAATATACAGACCCAACTGATATTGCCAACATCCTGACAGATAGGATCAGTGTTAACTTTACCCCCCTCTCATCCATGAAAGAGCACATCTCTATAATGGAAGACTGCAAAGTTGCTGTCATCATGGCTGCACAGGTAAAAAACACTCTCCAAAGCCAGTATCACAGCATCCATGGGACCAGATAACTTCCCAGGCTGTGTTCTACACAAACTACAGAACAAACAGGCACCACACCGACGTACCATGTTCAGTCATAGCCTCACCTCAGGTTTTGTGCCTGCTGAATGGTGCACAGCGACGATTATCCCACTACACAAGGGTGGAGACACCACGGACCCCAGGAACTAGCGCCCCATTAGCCTGATGAGCCTGCTGTTCAAGGCCATGGAATGTATCATCATACAACTTATAAAAAAGACATTGGTAATCCCCAAACTCTGGACCACAACCATGTTGGGTTTGTAAAATGCAGATTGTGTCTCCTAAACCTGATAGATGACATTGAAGCAGTCACCAGAACCATAGACAAGGGTAAGGTGGTTCGCACAGCCTATGCAGATCTTGCCACGACATTCAACACCATCCCACACTCTGGAATTATAGATAAACCCACTAAACTAGGTATAAATTGCTATGTCACAAGATGGGTTGCCAACTGGCTTACTGACAGAACACACACTGTGAAAGTAGCAGACTCCAAGTATGACTTTGGACCAGTGACGAGTGCAGTACCACAGGGTCCAGTCCTGGGTCCTGCCCTGTTTTGTATCTACTTCCCTGAAGTAAACTTTAACATGGAAGGTCTGTGGCTAATGAAGTTTCCAGATGACTGCAAACTAGGAGCCATAATTGTAAATACTAAAGATGTGGATATCCTACAAAAGGGCCTCACTGAGACAGATGGCTGGTGTCAAAGCCATGGCCTCAAGCTCAATGCCCAAAAGTGCATTGCCATCCCCTTTGGTAAAAACTCTGTAGCCATGAACTACAACATAGGCGGTAGTATACTTAACACTGAAAGTGTGATAAGAGACCTTGGGTCACAGGTGGACAGTGGACACACCTATGATAATCACATCCCCACAGTAGTCAGGAAATCCTTCTATGTGGCACACCTCATCACAAAAGGTGTCACATGCAGAATAGAAGAGGACATTGTTCCCCTCTACTCATCACTCACTAGATCCATAACAGAGTACAACGCCCCTTTTGCTATGTACCTCACAAGACATCTACAACAACTGGAAAGCCTATAGCAATACCTCACAAAGTGCATTAGTGGCCTGAAATGCATGCCATACACAGACCATCTCAAAATGCTCCAGCTGTACTCTCTCACATATTGCCTACTCAGAGGTGATCTCTGCCTAACATACAAAGCTATGTCAAACACAAAGCTGTTGGACATGCTCCACGTAAAACACTTACAATCCCTCTGATCTTCGGCCCCAAAACCACGAGTGAAATACAAAAGGAAGGGGTGTATCCATTTACCTTATGGATACCCACACCTTCAGGTTAGTGGCACATCATGAGGCCTTGGAGACCATGCAAGTGCAACTAACATTGGGCAAAGCTGCTTATCAGATTGTAGCCTACTACAGATCACCTACATTGTCTCAGGAACCTCACTCAGTATTCCTGAGAACAGTGGAAAATATAAAGGTCCTATCCAACACCATTATATGAGGAGATTACAACTACCCAAACATTGAGTGGGAGAATTACTCATGTACAATCTCCTTTGCCCAATGTTTCCTAGAGTTTAAAAACTCAAACACCCTGGAACAGCTGGTCACCACGCCCACTAGAGGTGACAACATACTGTACCTGATCATCACCAACATGGGGTACCACTGTTCCACAACAGAGATAAACCCCTTGCTGGTAATATCAGATCATAAAGTAATCACACTGGACATCCACATCCCCCCCCCACTCAAAGAAACCACTGTGAAGACATTTTCAAAAGCAAACTTCACACTTCCCAAGACCAAAGTGGAAAGTTCCAAAGCCCCCTTGCTATAGGATAATGCTATACATTCTGCCAAATCATTTACAAGTGCATTCTATGAGCATCTGGTACATGCTGACAAGCCTACTGAAGGATGCTACAGATAATTGCTATATTCTGTTTAAGATGTTTAAGATGTTCTGTACAGTCTGTGCAAGTCATCTGGAAAAGCAGTCAGCTTTGCAAGAGATAGCTACAAGAAAGGGAACACTTGTTTAGACTGCACACTTGTACAGTAGGGAAGGCATCTCTATTCCTTAGTTACCCTGAAAACACGAGGATACCTCATAAAATAATCCAAGGCCAGCTGTCTTAATTTGGACATTTCACCTACAGGAATTTAAGATAGAATGTGTAACTGCTACAAACCCTTTATAACTATACATTTAGATGGCCTTCCATAGATGCTGTCAGCTACTGAAAAATGCCAGCAGCCTTAGCTCTCCCCCGATACACACTAGCTGCACTCATTTTCCACGTATTGCCCCAAGGATACTCTAAGTGGCACAAGACCTTAGACTCCTCTGCTAAATTTTATGTTTCTATCTTAACGATAACCTCCCCTTTCACTGTATCTTCTAACTCTTCTAGCCCACTCTAGCTATAACACCTTATTTTCTAATTTTCCCCTCTAGCTTCTCATACCTCACTCCTGCCCAACACCTCAGGTCCTTCTTCTCCCTTCCTTCTTACCCTCTGTAAACCTTCTTTCACTGATTGACTCCGAACCCCTCTGGACCTCTTGGTTCTACCGCTCCGTTCGCCTCTTGAAGGGCTCACTCTGCTCCCCTACCCTACCTCCAAATCCCACCCACCCCAGTGCATCTAGCTTTATTCCCCATAGCCACACCCCTGACACTCAGATCCAATTATACAATTACTACCAATACCTACCCCTCCCTATCCCCACCCACATTAACCACTAATTATCTACATCACCTATACCACTTAACCATTGGGATCCTTCTCACCCACTCCAATCCCAACTCTATCTTCCACTACCAACTTTATACTTCTATACTTAACTACTCCTACAGTAACTTATCTCTCTAGCTTTCATATATATCTTATCTACCACATAACCACTCAACATATCTCACAATCTAACACACTACTTCTACCCAGATACATCCAGTTAATTTATATACTATCCACTATATTCAATACTCCGCTACTCTAAGTCCACTGTTCTATTTACTCCTCCTCATTATGCTCTCTAAATACCCCTTCACCTTCCTCCCACTATTACTACTATTCTCTTTATCCTCTTTATATCATCTCTCCCAATCCACAATTTCCACCCACTCCCAACCCTTTCATATAACTAATCCTCACAACACTTCTTTCTCACCTCATATTTCTCACCCTCATATTCTTATCTCCCCCCATTTATATTCCTCAGAAAACCTCCTTCTCTTTCAACACAAACTTATCTCCTATCATGCTAACGTTTCCACCATGACTTTTAGCAAACCCTTCCAGTTCACAAAACAACCTAATCTCACCTCCTTGCTAACTACCCACATAAACCATTACATACTACACCTTACTAGCGCTCTCATATCTGGAGACATCCATCCTAACCCAGGCCCCACCACTGCTACTACTATAAATAAATCCCTATTATTCACTTCCTTAAACTCTCAAAGTGTAGTAAACAAAGTCCCAAACCTACATGCATGGCTCATACACAATAAACCTGACATCCTCACTATTTCAGAAACCTGGCTAAAACCACACATTAAAGACTCTGAAATAGCTCGTCCTAACTACTCCATCATTCAAAAAAGACAGACAACAAGAAAAAGGTGGAGGAGTAGCCCTCCCATACACTCCTCCTTAGTAAGCTACCCCATAACAACACACTATACACTTCCTCCCTAGTAGTTACCCCCATACAACAACCCTACTCCACACTTTAACAATGCCGAACTTCTCCTTACCATGCTACAAATCAATAATCATAAACACATATGTATAGCTTCCTTTACATCCCCAGGGATAATATCTCCACACTTGAACTCATCCTTTCCTGGCTATCCAGTAACATTAGTAATGAAACCATAATCCTAGGAGATGTTAATATTAACTGGGCCCTTATACAGTCTCCTACAAACCTCACTAACATCAACCTTTACAATTTCTCTGATCACTCACTTTTGGTAACCCATCTGCAATTTCTCACAACTGTAACCCACCCATCCATAAAACCCTCCAATGGGAGTATATTGGATTGGATTCTAGTCTCCCACCCTCACTACTTCAACAACAGTGGCACTCTTCCCGACCCACTTGGTGACCACTTACCCACCTGTACCCACCGGCTTCCCACTATCCTTCAGCAGACTCATAACTACATTACAATCCATGACCATAAAACTTCAACCCATTAATCTTTTCAAACTCACTACAAGCAATTAATTGAACTGTCTAAAAACATTATCTCTAGATGATGCAGTCTCATACTTCAACTCAACTTTCTTAAAATTACTTGACTCCCAAGCCCCTTTACGGACTAAAAGAATAAAAACTAAATCAGCCCCATGGCTCTCCAAAACTACTCTTGCTATCATGAGACAAAGAGACAAAGTCTGGGGACGCTACCAAAACATAAGACAGCACCACTCCTTAACGAATATAAAATGCTCCGAAACAAAGCAAAGAAACTCACTACTTGATCGTCAAAACTATTTCTCTACACTCCAAAACCAAAATAAAAACAACCCTCAGAAATTCTGGAAAGGGATCTCTACTCTCCTCCACCCCAGCAAACCGGATACTCCTACCCCAGACCCAAATACTCCAGAACATGAATTAGCCACCCAATTTAATTCCTTCTTTATTGACTCTATCTCTAAATTGACCTCCTCATTCTCTAACTCCTCTCTACTATCTAATACCTCCTCATCCACCCCCACTATCTCTACTTCTTCACCCTACTCCTCACCCACAATCCCCCGTACCCCTCTTCTACACAAACTCTATCATCATCTCCTACTCCCCAAAATTTCCCCCATCCCGACTGCCCCTCTTCTCACTAAATCCCATACCAACATCAACTATTAAAAAAACTCCTTCAGAAATTGAAACCATGTACCAATGCTCCAGATAATATCCCCTCTTACTTTCTCAGTATAGCTGCTGAAACTCTTGCCTATCCCATTAGCATTTTAATTAACCGCTCACTACTAGAATACACAGTTCCCTAAATCTGGAAACAAGCCTTTATTATACCTCTACATAAAGGTGGTAACAATAATAACATTACTAACTTCCGCCCCATAGCCATCCTGTCCCTCATCTCTAAACTCTTAGAAAAATGTGTCCAACTTCAGCTCCTTCCCCACCTCCTAGACAACCATCTTATAACTCCCACACAGCACGGTTTCAGACCCAATCATAGCACCATGACAGCCCTCCTCTCTTTCCTTGAGGTTGTAAATAAAGCCCGTGACTCTGGACAAATTGTTTCCACCTTACTTCTTGACCTTTCCAAAGCCTTCGATACCATCTCACATAGCCTGCTCTTAAACAAACTTTCTAATCTTCACCTATCTTCCTCCTCTTTGAACTGGTTCTCTAGCTACCTATCTAATAGAAGTCAAGCTGTAAAATGGAAAAAAGCTACCTCCTCTTTCCTTAGTACCCCTACAGGAGTTCCCCAAGGCTCCATACTGGGTCCTCTTCTCTTCAATATCTTTATAAATGACTTCTACAAATCTATCCCTTTCTCTAGCATCATCCAATATACAGATGATTCAACTATTATCTGTTCCGCCTCTTCTATCTCTACACTACAAAAACTTACTCAGGATGCTTTCTCTTCCACAGAGCAATGGATGCTTTGTAATCATCTAGCTCTTAATGCTACCAAGACCAAACTAATGTTATTTACCCCTTCTAAAGTCATCCCTCCTGACATTGGTACTTTCTCAATTACTACTCAACACAACTCACCTCTTGAAATTGTGTCAGAAACCAAACTACTTGGGGTCCAAATCGATAACCTACTTAAATTTAACTCCCACCTGCAAATTAACATAAAAAAAACACACCAAAAACTTGGCATGCTTTACAGACAGAATGCCTACCTCACATCTGCCACTAAAATCACTCTCTCTACCTCCTTCCTAATCCCATCCCTGCTATATGGTGCCCCACTACTAACTAATCTTCAGTCCTTGTTAAAAAAACAACTTACTTCCTGCTATAACAAAATTGCAAAATTCGCAACCAGCCAAAAGTCCTCCACCCACCACTGTCTCTCCCTCCATAACCTAAAATGGCTAGAACTTCCCAATCAACTAACTTACACTCAACTAACTCTAGCCCATAAGCTCATTCTCAACCCTTCCCTCTGTCCCTCTCTTTCCTCTGCCTTTAAAATGCACCTACCTAGCAGAGTTCTAAGGTCAAATAATCAAAATCTACTCAAAGTACACAAACCAACTCATCCCCCAGGCAAAAACTTTCTTTCCTTCAGCCTCGCTCACCTGTGGAACTCCCTACCTCCACTCATCCGCACCACCTCTAACCACTCTGCCTTCAAAAAGTCTCTCCACCTTCATCTTGCTTCACGGTGGGAATGCTCTTGTTCCCACCCCACATAACTAGCTCTACTTTACACCTGTAGCTATGAAATTTGTTGTCTAATCAGTATTAATGTTTTAAATTTATTCCATTACTTGTAGGTTTCTTCTTATTGTACTAACTGTTATGATTGCTTTTCTAAATGTGATTAGTTCTACTTTTTAGTATACATAATTATTAATAACTCTCTGTATAAAAATTGTTACTGTTAAATGTTGAAAATACATTCTGTTGGAGCTTTTCTCCCCAGGACTCCATTGAAAACGGGTTCTTTAAGGCCCAATGGACTATCCTGGTAAACCAACGACAATAAATAAATAAATAAAAAATAAATCTACAGGGATGCATGGATTGAGACATCCCAAATGAAACCAAGATGCACTCCTCCAAAAATAAGAAACCAATCTGGTGGTTGTCGCCCATAAATAAGCTATACAACAGAAGGAGGAAACGAACACATGATAGAGCAAACTTCACAATAGGGAAGGCATCACTATTCATTATTAGGAAGACACAATGATCGCTCATAAAATAATCCAAGGCCAGTTTCTAAAGACAAATCACCAAGGAATGATAGAATAACAACCACAAAGCCTTTGATAGCTATACCAAACATTTAGATGGCAACTTCCAAATATGCTGTCAGCTACTGAAAAATGGCAGTAAATACACCAAACCAACTTATATTGCCCACATCCTGGGGGACAAGTTCAGTGCAAACTCCCCCCATCACCCCCAAAAGGGCCTGTGTCCATCCCAGAAGAATGCAGAGCCCCAGACTTCATGGACATGCAGGTGACGACAGCCCTCTCCAAAGCTAAGAACACAGCATCAATGGGACTAGATGGTGTCCCAGGCTGCATTTTACACCAGCCCCAAAAGGAACTACACCCTCATCTGCATTCACTGTCCAGACTCAACCTTACCACAGGCTATGTACCCAAAGAATGGCATACACCAACAGTCATGCAGCTCCACAAAGGGGGTGCCACAACAGAACCTGGAAAACATTGCCCTATAGGTCTAATCAGTCTGGTCTGCAAAGCTATGGAGCAAATTATCATGGAACCCATAAACAGAGACATTGGGGACCTCCAGACACTGGACTCTACCCAACTTGGCCTTGTTAAAGACAGATCCTGCCTCCTAAACCTAGTTGACTTATTTGAAACAGTTACCAAGGACATAGATGGAGGTGAAAGTAGTCCGCACAGCCCACCTGAACCTTACTAAGGACTTTCGACACCATTCCCCACTCTGTCATCATGGACAAGCTTACCAGCTTGAACATTAACAGCTATGTCACAGGATGGGTGGCCAACTGGCTCACAGATCAAACACACATGTTCAGAGTTGCGGGTGCCATGTCCGACTCTAAACCAGTCACAAATGGCATCCCGCAGGTCTTGGTCCTGGGACCCCACCTGTTCAGTAGATACTGCTCAGAGGTACAGGCAAGCACAGGAGGAGTATGGCTGAACAAGTTTCCAGATGACTGCTAACTGTGGTCGATAATCGACTCTATGGCTGACACAGACATCCTCCAGAAGGGTCTTACAGAGACAGATACCTGGTGTCAAAGCAATGCCCTCAAGCAGAATGCCAAAGAATGCATAGTCATCCCCTTTGGATAAAACAAAGTGGACACAAATTACCACATAAGTGGTAATCCAGTATGTACAGAGAAAGTAATTATGGCCCTGGGGACCCAGGTAGGTAGTAAACTCTCCTTTGATGATCACATGGCCAAAGTGTTTAGAAATTCCTTCTATGTAGCCCACCTAATGTCACCTAATGTAACCCACTTTGTCAAGTCTAATGATGTCACCATGCTACAAATATACCTGTGGAAAAGATAACTCCCAATAATGTGTATAGTGCGTTGTGTTAATGCGTACTCTTCTAGTATCATAAAGTAGTTAACAAGGGGTTTTAATCCTGCACTTGACAACTGTGTGTATATGTGTTTGTGTGTGATCTCCTTGGAGAGGAGCAGCCTTTTTGGAGACTACTAAAACACCTTAAAAGTGGTATACTTATCTTTGTCAAGTCTGATGATGTCACCATCCTACAAATATACCTGTAGAAAAGAGAGCTCCCAGTAATGTCTATAGTGTGTTGTGTTAATGCATACTCCTCTAGTATCATAAAGTAGTTAGGTAGGGGTTTGAATCCTGTACTTGACAACTTTGTGTGTGTTTGTGTATGATCTCCTTAGAGAAAAGCAACCTTTTTGGAGACGACTAATACACCTTAAAGGTGGTATACTTATCTTTGTCAAGTCTGATGATGTCACCATCCTACAAATATACCTGTGGAAAGGCAATCTTCCAGTAATGTGTATAGCATGTTGTGTTAATGTGCACTGCTCTATTATCATAAACTAGTTAGTTAGGGGTTTGAATCTTGTGCGTGTGTGTGACACTGTTGGTCAATGGGTTTTGCTTTTACTACTGTATGACATATCACTATGACAACAGTATGTGCATTGCACATGTCAGGTAGTTGTATGGCAAATACATATACATACATGTGACCTCAATTATTTCATAGGTGGGAACCCTGCTTTCTCCATGAACACATCTGTTATCTTTGTCAGAGTGTGCTGCCACTTTCCAGACCTTAGGTCACATCTGTATGCTTGTGACAAGCCCAGCCACTGCACTGATCCCTGGCCTAGGTCATCCATGTCACACACACTCATTATGGTTTCTATTGAATAGTGTGAGTGAGAGTTTATGCTTGAGCTATATTTCAGACCTGTTCAAACCCAGCAAAGTCTGTCAATGATGGCTATTCATTATAGGTGTACAACAACCTTTGTGGATATGCACGCAGACCCCTTATTGCTTATGTGATCCACCAAGGGATTTCAAAATACCTTTGGAAATGTGATTACCAAGGGAGAGATGATGTAGCACTTGGCTGTATGTACACATCGATACCTGTTCAACATGTTGGGGGCTACTACCTATGTGGTACTGTGGGGATACTATTTTGTAAAAGTGTATGACTATGTTTTAGTTGGCTTATAGCTTTACAGCATGGGTTTTACAACAGGTATCTGTCTGTATGATACCCTTGTGGAGGATGTGTGTGTCATCTGGAGAATGCTTTATAGGCCACAGTATGCATTTCCAGATGTGGACGGACATATCCCTACTGTGTTTGCTTGTACCTAAGAGAGCTATATGCCAAACAGGAGTAGTCCCAGGAATGGGTGCAGTTGAATACCACTGGTTACTGGCATAGTATAGTACCTGAAGGATCCAAATGTTGCTGTGTGTCCTACATCTGTGTGTCAGTTGTCAAGACATCATATAACGATTGTTTATGGTCAGGCTGTTGAGGTTATGTATACTACCAGAATGCAAACCAATGACAGATAGTAACAGTATCACCCACAGCACAGTGTCAAACCATGTCATACACACATGTGTACCCAAGTTCCAAGATGTGTGTAGTACAATGTATACTGGCCACCAATAGAAACTATGGAGTGTTAACACTGTGTAATGGAGGGTATGTCACCCTGCCCATGCGTCCACTATGCACGTACATGCAGACAGTGCACCTCCACCATGTTCACAAATGTACACCTGCAAATCTGTGCTGCACACATCCCACACATACTGTCCACTCTCTAACACATGCTGCCAATACTACACACATCAGCCAAGTGGCACTTGGGTGGACAATACACTATTGGAATTAACACTGGTGTAAACAATACTACATTGACAATCATAGCTTTAATGCATCATGCCTGCTCAGCTACACCTTCAAGGATATCATTACACTTTACTGCTGACAACATGCTAAATTGCTATACTGCTATAAAGTCACCCTGTGCATCAGCACCATGTTAGCTTGTTCCTGCATCAATGTTACAGATGACAGGAGGTGGCACATGTTTCATCATATGCACATGGTGTGTTGTTGTTTTGCCAGAGGCCTACATTGAGCCATACAATCGACATGTGTATGTGTGTGTGTGTGTGTGTGTGTGTGTGTGTGTGTGTGTGTGTGTGTGTGTGTGTGTGTGTACAGGCCAAGAGTACTTTTATGGGCCAATGTTGATATAATGTGTGCAGGTATATGTTAGCCCTAGGTGTCTGGTTTATGTGTGTGTGTGTGTCTGCATGCACACAGTTCCAACATGTGGCTGCCATATACGGGGATTTGTGGGACAGCCACAGACTGTACCTGCCAGGCTTTACAGATCACCATCTCTGGCCACGGATATGGTAACTGTGCCTGGCAGGGGTGCTACTGACAGTATCAGGTACTAAGCCACACTGGGTACTATCCTCAGAGGTAGACAGATGTACACTGGGCCCAGGTCCCTGCTGGGACGTGGTCTTCTAGGACAGTCTTTGGACAGCCCACCTCCAACATTGCTGGGGCTGGTACTGGCACTACGGGAATGGCTGTGACTTGAGGGACGTCTGTGGTGACTGCCAGCTGCTGATGTTGCTGGCATACATCCACGTCGACATCTCAACCATCCCGCACTGTCCTGACACATGGACATGACAGGACATCTAATGTCTCACCCCAATGTCTATCAGTCACCTCAGTGTAATTACGGATGGCACCTGCTAGGTCATGGATACTGTCACTTAAAGCGGTGTTATGTGCCCTCTGTGCCCTTAGTCCCTGTCTGGTGTACTGTTCCATATGTGCCTGTGCCTCCATGACAGCCTGGAACATGCATGAGGTTGTAAGACCTGTGGCATGTCTGCCAGGGGCATGATGACCAGCAGTGCTCCGACGAGAACCCCTGGAAATCTGCCTACGTGGTACTGTTCCAGACATCTGGGTATGGCTGCTGTGTTGGGACGCATGTGCCATAGATACCACACTGTCCTGGCCAATGCTGACTGTACACTGTCCCTCAGCTAAGGGCATTGGAGATGGATGTATTGGCAGTATGACTATGTGCATGGATGGGGTGGACACTTGTGTTCTCTCAGTTGGTGGCCCAATGACAGACCCTGGCAAACATGCCTGTGCCTCAACACACCTATCCTCATTATTATTATTATATGTGTCAGTGACATCAAGTTCCCTGCTGCAGTGAACCAGCCCAACCTCAGCACCTGTGAGAGGAAGGCAGGAAACACACTTTACGACCTGTACATGCTGTCTGAACACATGCACACATGCACACCTGAACACATGCACACATGCACACATGCACACATGCACACATGCACACATGAACACATGAACACATGCACACATGCACACATGCACACAAATACACTCCTCACTAAAACAGACACACACACACACACACACACACACACACACACACACACACACACACACACACACACACACACACCACCAGCAATCCAGAACATACTCAATAGCGGTTGATGGTGGGGTACAGTATCACAAGCCAAACAGTCATATCACATGTGTCAGCATGCAGGACGTGTGTTACTCAACAGCATGCAGTGCCAGTGTTGACAGTCCTTGCTAATAACAGTATACATGGCTTTGATGCATGTGTGTTGTTGTTCAGTGATTGGCCTCACCCTGGAACCCAATGTGTACATGGACGCAACATTGCTGTGCAAGTCTTAAAAGCTCTTCAATGTCTTGTGCACCATCACTCACAGGTATACATACCATAGCTGGATGTGTATCTGTGTGTCACATAGATATCCATTTCTGATTAGAGCATTTGTGTCTTTAGCAGATAATTGTGGGCACAGGTTTAGCTCATGCATGCTATGTATACACACAGGATGAGTGGTGCATGTATACCTGATGGAATACCATTGCTCAACATAGCCATTGTACAGTGGTTATGGTGAGTGTAGAACATATTGTGGACATGCCAGTGCCAGCCAAGACATGGCATGCTACATCACAACTGCAACATTAAACATCACACATACCCAATGTGTGTCATGTGACCTATACATTCAGTAGCATTACAAGACAAATATGTGTCACTTTGTGCAAATGGTGATTGCTATGCATATTGTGTATAGCTGCATATGTTTGCACATACACAGCATTGAGGTGTATAGCAATGAATGCTATGTGTAGTACTGTGGTTACTGTAACTGGATGGGGTGTAGTACCATGAGCCATCATCATGCAGCATCATGTGGTCACTCAAGCTACTAATGTGTGCCAGACCGGCAACTATCATGCTGTACCTGAATTGCAGTACCGTGGCTACATTCACCATTTCACAGACAGTTGTTACATGGGTTTGTAAGGTGCCCAATAGGGGAGCATTGCCTAACATGAATGTGTTGTGTGTTGAAGAGTGTCACACCACCACATGATAGGCCTCTACCCCTCAGGTATATTATGTGTACTGTGTAGATGACATTTGGGATACAGGGGTGTGACTTTACAGTGGGTGTCTGAATATGCCATGTGTAGCATATTAATGTGTACTGCGTATGACAAAGTTGTATATGTTGTGTGCATGTGTATCGACTCTGCCTCTCCAATGTCCACTACAGTGTAGCCATAATTGTTTGGGATGCTCTGTGTATTGCATGTGTTTGAGGCATCTATTCACGTTACTGAGATGTGCATAGTCTCACAGCAAGCATGCACAGCTTGCATTATGCGTAGGTGTGTTACATGTGTACATGGCCTACACCTCACCTATGACATGCACATGTTATTTGCAATATTAAATGTAGAACACACTCACCAGCATGGGTCTGCTGCCTTGCTGTCACACCAGAGGGACCTACAAGGATATGAGACAGTTTGTCAGTGGCAACAACTGGCATTGCTACCGTGGGTTTGCAATCTTACAGTAGTACAATGGTTGACAGTCACAGGCCTACAGATTATGTTCCAAATTATCAGTATTGCACAACACCAGTCTCCACATCTTCTAACTACACAGTACACATCTCACATATGCATGATCTACCAATCGAGGTAACAGTAGTCTACAGATATGCCATCTTACCTGTACGCTCTGTGTGAACTTGCTGGGTGGCTCCAGCCTCCATGATGATACATGTTAATTGTTGTTGTTGTTGTTGTTGGCCAGGAGCTACCAGGCTCAGGAGCAGCTCCTCCATTCTGGTGAGGGGGGATGGATGGTTACCCCACCACCTGTGGTAAGCTGTTGTCTACGGACATCGGACGCATGCTGCTGGACATGTCTAAGTAAATCACTGCAGTGATGGCATACTTGCTCATATGTCCGGTTATGCATGCCTATGTCATTTACCCTACAGATAACATCTTGCCACAGTGCAGTCCACTCATGCTGGTCTTGGCTGGTTCTGGAGAAAAGCAGGGTGTAGTACTGAACCAGACTGCTTGTTATTATTTCATTCTCAGCTGGACTATAGGTAGGGTTGCGATGGTGAGCCATGACCCTGGAAGACAAAGAAACAATATGTGTGAGCAAGTCATGTGGCACACTTAACATTCTAAAGTACAGATATCACTGAACTGCCATATATAACAATCTATTGGCTGTCAGAGGATACACACTTTCAATACCACATATCAGTGTTCAACCCACAACTGCCTGACAGTGCCAGGCACGCTCTATATATTAAACTATGTTCTGCACAGCAACAAAGAGAAACCAGTATGTAAGACTATACAACAGTACATGGCACAATGTATGCGACACAATGCACCACCTAGCCATAGGAGGTATATATCAAGCTAATGCATAAAGAAATATGTCATCCATTGCAATGATTGTAAAGTCCAGTTACAGTATTACCAGTATACCATACTAGTTGTTGATGAAAAACCCCTTCCTAACATATGTGCACATTTGTGAATATAAGTGGCATACTGCTGTACTAGACTATACATGTTGCTAGATATGCACTTATATCCTGTAACACACATATGACCGAGGGCATGTTACAGGCATACCCACACACACACACATCAGACATACATACAAGACACAAAGGTATGGCAATCCAAATCAGCTTTACCTGTGTACCATACAGTACTGTGTGTCAGTACTTACAAAACCTTATGCCTGAGGTATGTAATCTGTGAGGACTACAGGGAGCACACAAAACAGTGGTTCCAAGCAATGTGGACATACACCATACTGTGCTGTTTAGGCCTACATCTTCAGGTAGTACTACAGTTCATACGGGATTTGGATTTGCCAGCAGTACCAATCAATAAGCATACATGTACTGCTTTAGCCTACAATGGCACACCCCAGTCAACACCAAGGGACTACGTCAGACCGTATGCCATACTGCTTTTTCTGCCTAGCAATAGCATACACATCTTTTGCTGGGATCAGAGCTAGGTCACAAAATACCATGACAGAAACAGTTTCCCACTAAGCTATCACACATATACACAACTTTGACACATTCACCAGCACATTCACCATCACACTCAGTCAACCTCACATAGCAATTATTGCAACAAGTACATGTGGGTGTGTATCAGTTCATAGGTAGGTAATAGGCTATTGGCCCAAGGGCCTATAGAAGCCTATCCATACGGTACCCTGGCCTTTGACACCCATGTAATTTAATTTCATATGCCCCTGTCAAGCAGAGCCATAGAGGTGATTCCCGGGGTGTATTTCCTATCTCCCATCCAATCATCAGGATTATTCATGACGACTGCTAATGAGGAGCTTTGTTTGCTATTGATAGGTAGTTTGTTCCAGAGTATGGGATGTCTCTGAGATAGGGATCTATCCCTCCGGCATGTTCTGCTTATTGAGGTGACAAGGTTTAGGTCCCTAGAGCATGTAGCTCATAGGGATTGTGATCTGTTTACATGGAGCATGTCCAACAGCTCTGGGTTTGACATAGCTTTGTATGTTAGGCAGAGGTCACCTCTGGGTAGGCGGTATGTGACACAGTCTAGCTGTGGTTTTGTGAGACGGTCTGCATAGGGCATCTGTTTGAGGCTGGTAATACTCTTTGTGAGGTATGTCTGTGGCCTTTCCAGTTGCTGTAGATGTCTTGTGAGGTACATACCATAGGGGCATTGTACTCTATAATGGGTTTTATAAGTGATGAGTAGAGGGGAACACTGACCTCTTTTTCCCTGGATGACACACCTTTTGTGATGGGGTGTGCCACGTAGACAGATTACATGACTAGTGTGGCACTGTGATTATCAAAGGGGAGACTACTGTCCACCTGTGTCCCATGGTCTCTTATCACACTTTCGGCGTTAAGTAGACTACCACCTATGTGGTAGTTCATGGGTACAGAGTTTTTACCAAAAGGGATGCCAATGCATTTTTGACATTGAGCTTGAGGCCATGGCTTTGTCACCAGGCATCTGTCGCAGTAAATATGACCCTGTCTCTCTCTCTCTCTCTCTCTCTCTATATATATATATATATATATATATATATATATATATATATATATATATATACATATATACACACATACATATAAACATCCATTGGTGTACATATAGATATACATATAGGCACATATACAGTCCACCTTTCATGGTGGGAATATCAATTATGCGAAGGTTGTGTGGTATACAGTCATGTAATAATATCGCACAGTCTTGTGCGGAATGCATTGAAGGTGTTCTCAGCCGATGTAGCTTTAGCAGGCCTCACTGGCTGCAACACTACAAACCTAACAAATCATACCCACTGCGTTTAACCACCACATGCCATATACCAGCACTGTATGCTATCTTGTTTGCCACACACTACAACCTACATAGAAATATGCACATAGCAACCTTCACCAACATATATATGTCAACCCTTCACAAACAGTTGCAGTATTTCCCTTGCTCTATGCACATGTACAGATGCTAATATAGCTGACACAGAAATATCTCTCTGTATGTGTGTACCATACACACACAAGGTCCACACTGTTGTAAGTCCATGGACCTCACGGCTGACCTGTCGGGCCTTGCTGCAACATGAACAGGTGTCACATGTGAGCACACAGTAATATTAGAGGGTGTATATATAGCTGCAAATGCTAGGTTAGCATACTAGCCTGGTATAGCTGTTGATAATGCTAAGCTACATGTTAATATGACTATCATGCATTTGTTACTCTGTCACATCCATGTTTACACATAACTGTATGCGCTACTCCCCCAAACAGACATTGTACACACTACTGTACAGAACACAGGTAACATGGATCAGATGTTTGACATTTAATGCTGAACTACATATGTCACAGTCATATCCCACTGCACACAGCTACCAACTCATTTGTCCATGGCAGTAGTTATGCAGGGCATCTGTGCATAGATACATACTGCTGCCACATATGGATGTTTCAAAGTATGTAGAGTACTCTTCAAAAATATCTACTACATGCCAGCAAATACATATCTGTTATATACCTTTCCTTTGTATGTGTTTGCAGTTTTCAGTTCCATGTGTCTTTAATTTTTTTTTTATTTTTTTTTTCTGTTGATGTTGATGTGGGTGGGTGTGTGTCTGTCTCTATCTCTCTCTCTCTCTCTCTCTCTCAATAGCTGCAATGGCATGATTGCATGTGTGGACAGCAAGTACAGCCTGCTTTTATTGGTATCTGCACATGTGCATGTGATGGCCTGTCCACCAACTGGTGGCCACCATTTGGTAATTGCATGCAGTCTGCTGTGTGGTAATTGCAGTACTCACTGTCATAGCAACCCAATGCTATAAATTGCTAAGTCAGGTAGGCATAGCCCTTTCAGCTTTCCAAAGTGAGGCCCATTCTTGTTTGCTGTGGACACCGTTGTTTAAGTCAGAAGGTTGGTATACTTCTTATATCTGAAGCTAGGGGTGTAGCCAGTGATTTAAATGTTGTACTCAGACCTGAATGTTGCCACTTCCAGTGCACAGTTGTCAGTGTAGAATTGTACTCACCCCTACAAATGCTAACACAAGATACATGGGAGTATGTAGTTTCTTTTCTACTTATACAATTAACTGCCATACATAAGTAGTTATTGAGATGTATTCATTTGTCACATGAACTGTTTGTGAACTGCTATACTGTGAATATTAATGTACTCACTTCTGCACAGTTTGTGCTTTTTTATTGTTGACATTAGCACAGGATGCTCAAGAAAACTGGACAATTCCAGTACTGAGTATGCCTACCTACATCCTTGGTAGATCCTGAACACACAGGTATATTGTACATTTGGGTGGGGATTGCCCTGCTATGATACTGTGTGTGGGTTGTAAAGTACTGCTGTAACATTATTTACTGCTAGAATGTCTGGTTCTCTTATCGCAGTCATGTAATGCAATTCCACAAGAACTGCTGGTAAAGTTCCACAGAACAGGTTTTGTGTTATGGCATTCCTATCTTTCCATTACATTCACTCATTCAGATGCATGATATATCTATTTCAGCAACAGCTTGCTGTATATCTACTGTGGCTTAGTGGTATTTCATGCAGTCTAGTGTGTTCAAGGTCTGGGATTTGAGACTGACAGCGATGTTTTATTTTGCTGCTGGGCAGAACAAGATGCAGGGTGACTAAGGCACTTTTAAGCAGTTGTAAGCAGGTTTGCGCAGGTTTCCACGAAGCTTAGCAATACTTAGCTAAGCACACACAAGCGCACACTCTCGCAAACCCGCTAACTACTGCTTAAAAGTGCTTACTCCCGCTAACCCCCGCGCTCATTTCTTTGAAAGAAAAGAAAATGGGGAGATAGGAAAGTGGTGAAAAGGGGGCACAAAGAGGGAAAGACAGTAGGGAAACCAGCTTGGGATGTGCAGGATGGGTGTAGGGAAGGTCCATAGCTGCCCATTTCTTTAACAGCAACAGCTGTGCATATGCAATAAATTTGGAGGGAAATATGAAATCTTCCACCCCTGAGAGAGGGGTGAGGACAACAAAGTATGTTGTACTGCCAATTAAATATCAGTTTATGTGCCCAGCGGACATGTGTGCAAAATGGGCAGCTATGTATGGGATGTAATTTTTTTTGGGAGCAGATTGACCTTTTTTTTTCAGGTGAGAGTGGAATGTGGGGCAGGGGAAGTAGGTATATTTGGGGAGGTAGGTTGAGGAAGTAAACAGACAAGACAAACAAGATGCATACAGGGGTAGAATATGACACATGTGGTGGGTGAACACCATTGACGAGGAAGGATGTTTGGAAAAAGCAAGCCCATGAGCCCACAGATGGCAACAGTGGAACTGAGATCCCCACCCATGGGCAGTCACCACTGCACCTTCACAGCCCAGAGGGTGACTGTGCTGGGGGCTGTGTAGAAGGGGCAGGCTCACCCATGAGTCGCGCCACTCGTGCCTCAAGCTGGCGTAGAGGATCAGCGACTGAACGCTCGATCTCCCTACGCACCACAGCCCGGACCATTTGGAGGGTGATAGATGGCCCTCCTCCGGCTATGCTTGCATGGGGGGATGAGCCCCATCCCCTGCACCACTTCCATCCAAAGGTGGCACAGGGCCAACGGAGGAGGAGGTCCCGGGCTGGGCACCGGACCTGCTGGTGCCAGGTGCCATCACCAGCTGAGGTGGGACAGGTGGGTCCGCTGGGACCGGCCTTCCCATACGTTCTATGTTTAGGAGGATTTAATGACAATATGGGTTGGTAACAGCCAACAGCATTCCAGATTAGTTGTAACAGCATGCAGTAGTATTCCCATTAACCCAACACACCAGAGTTTCAACAGTTCAACAGCAAGCATAACACATGCATATATAGAACAACAGTGGACATTCCAACAGCATGCAGGATTGATTGGTGGCAACAGGCCACCAAGGTTGAGGTATTTGAACAGGGCACATGCATCAAAGTAAATGCAGATATTTATAAACCAATAGGACATATGTCCCAACAAATGTTTTGAGATTAGACATACCCATTGAGGTGTGGAATTGCATTGTTTATGCACATAGAGTAGGGTGTAAAAAGATACCTCCATTAACAACTTATATATACTTATAGTTTACACTACATTCCTATTGACTGCAGGTATATATCCCCTACATGTATTATTACACTAGGCAATGTCCGTTAAATTGTGAAATGGATTTTGCTAGTTCTTTATATACCTGACCTGTATTTGACATACAAACTGTCCAGGATGCAGATGTTACTGCTGCGTATTTATATATTTTATTTATATTTTTAAATATACATATCTGGATGTGTTCAGGTGACATTATCAGTTATATTTTAACAGCCCCCTACATTTCTAGCAGCACACTGACATTTCTGGGGAGCACAATAACAAGCTACTCATGTACCAGATTAACCTGTACATGCCGGCCATGAACCAACAGTTGAGGACTGTATATATGCTTCACAGCTACTGGCACTCCCTTTATCCACTTTATATGGGCCTACCCAAATGTGGGTTGACAGCGCTTAATACAACAGTACTACTTCTATAATGCAAGAGTAATACAACATATCGAAGAAAGTGACACGGACACACTCCAGGAATTATACCTTTATTAATTACATTACACACTTTTCTAGAGGCTCTCTCATTTATTTGATACATCAGTGCATGCAGAAGGCTTATTCAAGATGTATTATACCTTTATTAATGGGTTACAACACTCTTTTTCAGGCTTTCTCACTTATTTTATATAACAGTACATGCAGAGAAATTATTCAAGACTCATTATACCTTTATTAATGGGTTACAACACTCTTTTTCAGGCTCTCTCACTTATTTTATATAACAGTACATGCAGAGAAATTATTCAAGACTTATTATACCTTTATTAATGGGTTACAACACTCTTTTTCAGGCTCTCTCACTTATTTTATATAACAGTACATGCAGAGAAGTTATTCAAGACTTATTACACCTTTGTTATTGGGCTACAACAGTTTTTTTCAGGCTCTCTCACTTATTTTATATAACAATACATGCAGAATAATTACTAACTTGCCTGGTGGCTCAGCCTTAGCAGCCTATCTGCATAGGCTTGCTGATTCGCAGCACAGACACCTGCAGCTGTGAAGTAAATGAAGTGATATTGAGACATACCTATCCATAATATAGACTACGATAGCAATTCTTACATACTTCATTCCATGGCTACCTACTCAGTAGTGGGGCATTTTCAATCCCACGGGCCTCCTGTAACCACTAGTTCAGTCAGTCCTCCTTGCGTCTCTTCAGGTCTGAGTAGTGGTGTCTGACCTGCTCACCAGTCCGAGGGATGCCTGTGGCACTGGTAAGATCATGAGCTAGATGGTTCCAGGCTTCTGCTTTGTATTCGGTGCCCTGGAACTGGCCCTGCAGGAGTCTCTTATCATGATTATGGACGAGGAGCCAAAGCATTACTTTTGACTCCTCAATGTCCCAACGTTGCGCTCAAAATCGAGAGCCCTCTCCAACACCGGCCATGCTGACTGCAGATGGGAGCTACAATCAGTTATGGCAAGTATTCCTGCCTATGGAGCATAAATATGCCTCATTTCTCACAGTTATTTGTGATTGGCCGGTTTTGAAAAATCTCAGCTGAAAGCACACCTGCTTAGCAATAGGTAAACTTCCATTGATATGTATGTGTGTGTTGAAAGTGCATCCATATGAAAAGCTGTCATGGCTTAGTGGTTTAGTACTGTGATTATGGTGCACAGTGTCCTAGGTTCGAGGCCTGTCATTGCTTTTTATTTTACTACTGGCCAGACCGGCTAGGAGATGTGGCTGTGTTTAGCCAACTTTGATCAACTTTGCCCAATGTTGCTTGACATTGCTCGACGTTGCCCAACGTTGCTCTAGTTAGTGCAGTGCACAGCTATGCACAAACATGTTTTGTTTGCGCTAGTTGGTGCGATGCACAGATACTCACAAAGCCATTGCGCTAGTTAAAGCAGTGCTAAGCTATGAGCAATTATACTTAAATGTGCTTAATACTGGTAAACTTTGCTTAGCAGTGCTTCACATTACTTAAGCATTCATCAGTATGCATAACCATTTCACCTTCTTATATATATATAAAATATCGTTCACTAATACATAGGCCATTTCAATGCTTTTTACTAAAATTTAACGGGTAAATGTCAGGAATTATTTTTATATACAGATTTCCTACAGAAAATAGAAAAGGGAGTGGTGGGACTCGAACCGGGAATACCTCTTCTTTGTGCAAAGGCTCTACCACTACACTATTGCCATTTGGCTTAATTTGCATATAAGTTTCTTATTATCCTCTTCGATATCTGCTAAGCAATGGGCAAACCCACACAAACATGCGCAAATATGGGCAGCGATATCGGGAATAATAAAAAAAAAATAAAAGTTTTACATTTTCTAATTGTACAGGGGTTTAGAATGTGGGGGAGTGTAGTGTTGGGTATGTACACATTTGAGCAGACTCGCTCATGTTAGTTGACATTTGCCGATTAAGGGACTGGCAGGGGCATGGATTTTTGGACTGCTCGGCAGTCCGACACGCCCTCTGCACTCGTGCACACTCCGTGTTAGCCTTAGAGTTGAGTCAGCGTGCCCTCATGAATATGCATGGCGTGCTGATGTCTTACTCTTAGGCTGCAGTTTCCGTGTAAGACTAATTTAGTGTTACATGGAGGATTAGTGAATCCTGGGGAAAGTGTTTTAAATAAATGTTCTATTTCTTATATCCTTTTAGGGCAGTAAGTCATTGGTACTGGAAGTGAAGTGTGGAAATGAGGAAAGCAAGCTGCACTTTTGTGTCATTTGCCCAGTGCTTCCTACCCCCTTTGCTATCCTTATTAACAACTACTGCCTTTTTTAAATTGGTTTATGTAGCATTCTAATTTTTGTTTCACCTATTTCTTTTATTTCTGCTTTTCTGCAGTTCAGTACTGTACTGTGTGAGGCATGAGGTTAGTTGCATGTTGCTGTAGTGCAACCCATATCTTCTCAGGAATGGCATACTTATTTTTACATAATAACGATAATATCACGTTACTTAGTTTGTTTACAGAAGTTTTATTACGATCGCAGTATTTATTTTCAGATTAAAAGTGGGATCCTTTAAAAAAAGTTGGAAGGCCTATACCTTAGTTATACTATTTTCCACATATTAATTCTACATAGGAGATAATGATAAATATCAAACCTTTGACAGTGTGATGCAGTCTGTGCTGTTTAGGTATACAGTACTACCTTCGTAGGGTTGGCATTATAAGAAAAGGACTACTGCACTATGACCAGTCACATGACTGATGTGCCAGGAAAAGTAAAGCAGTGCATGTGAGGGTATGAGTGCATACATGCGATGAAGTGCTTCACAGCTGCCACTGCTGAGCTTTACTTTGTGCTCCACAGAATAGAACACTAACTATGAGTACATAAAGAAACACACATATCCTGACTTCTGCCAGGCATCACAGTCATTATTGTGTTTTAAATTTATAATTTGAGAAAAGTAACCTTGCAGTATCAAATGTCTGAGAACATTTATACAGAAATGATACGATGACATACATTTGGTGCATGTTATCTTGTGCCCTGTGAGACAGAACTCTAATCGCAAACACATAAAGAATTATAAATGTCCTGCTTTTTGTCAGACAACAAAGTCATTGTTATAAGTTTATGGTTTGTTTGAGAAATGCAATGTTATAGCAAGTGAGCTCTGGGACCTTGCCACGTTGTCTTAATTTGATTTGTAGCCTCACTTTCCTAATCAGATTTTTTTTTTTGTTTGGTTTAATATATGACAACTAGACTGAAAGAGTTTTCTTTATATGAACCTTTGTTAAGACAGCCAAACAACATAGTCCTTATTTTAACAAATACCTAGAAAGCTATTTTAAGCAAGATATCTAAAAAGCATTTCCACATATCTAGGCCAACAATCTAGGAGCAAAAACATGATATATGCTGGTTTTTCAGAGTACATTTGCAGTCCATCTCCTCATAAAAAGCTTCAATTTAAAATGAAACTTATACATAGTGGTGGTGGGCAATCATCCCCAGTACATTCATGGAAGATAGGCATGCCAAATTAGTAAATACCTGTTATACAGTAGCCATGAAGGTTGATATGATGGAACACAAATGTTTGGGCTGCAAATGTGGTTTTATTGGCAGTTTATTTACCTGATAAAGAGGAAAGGGTGTTGGCTTGTTTCACATCCTTAATTAGGTGTTAACAGACTCCCTTCACAGAAATAGAAACATCTCTGACTAAAAACAATCATGCAATGAGTTATTTTGTATTTGCTATTTCATTCTATCACATTAAAATTAACCTTGCAACCGTCTTTTAATAATTCTCATATTCCAGCAGTGTACATAACATTGCAGAATGGTTTGTACATTTATACCTAAAGGTATCATATGACCACAGAAAATATAAACTTTTCCTTCAAGTCTATGACACAACAGTGAACCAGTTGTCTTCTGAGTAACTAGACATGTATTAGTAAAAATGTACTGTGCTGGAACATTTTTCCTTGGGCCTCTGCTGAAAATGGACACTGTTGTCCAGTTGGACCATCCCAGTAAACAGATGTTAAAGAAAATGTTAAATAAAAGAAAAAAATAAATAAATAAATGGGCACTTCTGGCATCGGTTTAAACTACAGGAAGTTTGCTATGCATTCAGTTGGAGGTACATTCGGGTTTGAAGACTAAACCTGCCACTTCTTTCTGATCTTAGCCAACATAATTTTTGTCAGTCTAAAAACATATTTTGCATTCACTGCACAGTGCAGTTGCAAATATACAGATGAATTTTCATCTATGAATGTGAATGCATCCTGTATTTAAATTGTCTAATTCTACAGTCTTATTCTATATTCCTTACAATTGCATATACAACAATATGAAAGATATAACTACATTTCTTTCTGTGTACCGGGATTATGGCTGAAATGGGTGTGAATGAATCAGTCCACTTATCTGGTCAGCAAGCAATGTATACATCAATATCTTTACCT
This sequence comes from Protopterus annectens, assembly GCF_019279795.1. Lineage (NCBI taxonomy): Eukaryota > Metazoa > Chordata > Ceratodontiformes > Protopteridae > Protopterus > Protopterus annectens. Next base: position 984,884,126 of record NC_056744.1, read on the forward strand.
GTGGGATGATACAATTGCATCTGCTGTAGTTGCTTTATGCAGAATGCAACAAGAAGCACTCAGCATCAATATTTCCAGTTATATCTAGTACTTCTCCTTTGTGTGTGATCGAGATTGGTCCATTGCATCTTGGAGCGACACATTTCACAGCACCACCAGCTTGGATGTGTTGCTACTCCTTTGCTATCGACTGATAATCTACATATCTTACTATATGAACAGTACTGCATCTCACTATCCTTTCGCAAGATGGCTGCCTAGCCATAGATTGCACTCACACAAGGTTTTGTTTGACACATACTCATATGGCATCACTGTGAACATGTACCATTTATTGGCTGCAGTTTGGTAAAGACAGAGGGTAATTTCACAAATGGAGTTTGCTATATTAAAACTTGCAACATTGTATAACATTGTCCTGGATATGACATTGTTTGGAAAAAGCATAGGACTTGACCCTAACCGGGCATAGTGCTTTAAGAATAATTTTTAATGTATACGAATAGAGTCCAAACACAAGTTAACCAATGTACACTCCTTTTTTCCTTCTGCTCTTCATGTCTGTCCAGATAGTATGGACAATGACCTACTAAATCACCTTAGCCAGTATAGTCATCATTCCTCTCAACTGTTCAGATTTTCGCAGAATGTCCAGATGTTTGCCTCATATTTTGGGTCCATTTTTTATAAAATTGTGGTTGTCTGGAAAAATACTGGAAAATCATTAAAGACTGAAGTTAGAAAATAATGACAGACATTTGAGTTTCAAACTTCTAAACCTTCAGAGAATTCATGCTAGTGGAAAACCTGTTATTCTATCAACTTTATAAGTCTGTAAGAGCAATATTTAAAAATTGCCCCTTTTTTTGGGCCTTTGCCCCACATTTCTTTATGGCTTTGTACAGATTTCTTGCTGTAAGAGATTGAGACGTATGATAGTCATTGGTTCTGAGGGTGACCCCAACTCTTTTCTGCATACGTCTTGCTTTCACTTTAGGCATATTTATAATATATTATGTTATAAAACAGTGCATAACGTTGTTCTATTCATCTTTTAATATGTGTGTGTGTGTGTGTGTGTGTGTGTGTGTGTGTGTGTGTGTGTGTGTGTGTATATATATATATATATCTATATATATATATATATATATATATATATATATATATATATATATATGTATATATATATATATATATGTGTATATGTAAAATTCTAGACCAAATTCCAAAAGACTTGCTATCAGTGTAAGTGACTTACTCCAATGTAAGGCCCATTCATAAAGGAGGCTTACATTGGAATAAAACACTTAAACCAAGAGCAAGTCTTTTGGAATCAGAGCATCAGGGCCCACTGTATTTTGAAAATACTCTAAATTAAAGTATTAGATGCAGTTTGGGATCTTGTGTAATGTTCCGATGTAAATTTGCATAGGAACATACCAATTAAATATATCAATTAAACCTAATATTTTTGTGTGATGGGTATGATTTAAAATACATCTGCAATACATTTTTGTATGTTTTCTGCACAGTTTTTTTTTTTTGTTAGGGCAGAACAAAATGCAGCTCTAACATATGTAGATATCACATACACAAACGGGGATAGGCAAATCTTCAGTCCATAAGTAGAACTAACACATATCCTTGATCATATACAGACCAAATAATTATAGTAAGATTCATAATATTCAGGGATACTAATGTACAGTTAATAAAGATGAAATTACATTTTCTGAGATGAAATTCTGGAAATTATTATAGTGGTTAGTAAATGTAATTTCTGGGCACTGCTGTGATTCTGTTACAGTTTTTAGTGCATCAGTACATAAGCAAAATTAAAACAGATTCTAAGAGTATGACACCAAATAAGCAAAATATTAGTTTGACAGGTTAAAAATATAAGAAGAAGTCAGGTTATAGTGAATACGTGCTTTTGCCTAAAATAATACATCTCATGAAATGACAGTTTTTTCAGAACTCTGTACCACAATAATACATGTTCGTTAATTAGAAGTTATGTACCTACCATGTTCCATGTTAGTTGTCTTCTCTCGCCTTCTTTCTTGCTGGATGGGTTCAGAGCCGATCCTGGGCTCCGACTCGGCACTTGCTAAGCTCGAGAGTCACTTTTACCAGCTCGAGGCAGCCCCATATCCCATGATGCAAGGCAGCAATTACCCAGATCTCGTTTGGTATCTAGAGGAAAACTGCCTACCACAAAAAAAAAAAAAAACTTTCCACTAAGAAAAGAGGAACAACTGGCCTAAGGCTATAAAGAGAAACCAGGTAATCATGGCCAACTACTGGTGTCCAAGGAAGAAAAATCTTCCAGAGAAAAAGGAGATCAAGGTCTGTCCAGGAAAGGGGGACAGGAGGGAGGGACGCAAGAAAGAAGGCGAGAGAAGACAACTAACATGGAATGTTATGGTAGGTACATAACTTCTAAATGTTAAGTTGTCAATCTCGCCTTCATTCTTGCTGGATGGGACCGCGTCCCTAGCACCTCTATCCTGGGTGGCTCAATGGAACAGACTCTTGAGAACTGTGGAACCAAAGCTTGCCCTATCCCTGGAGGCCAAATCCAATTTGTAATGAGAAACAAAGGTATGAGGAGTGGCCCAAGTGGCTGCTGCACAAATAGTATCTAAGGGTAGTCTAGCCTGAAAAGCTGTAGAAGTGGCTAGGCCTCTTGTGGAATGTGCTTTAGGTTTTGAGCTGAGATGTTTGCCCCTAAGTTGATAAATGTCCGAAATGGTGGAAGATAGCCATCTGGATAAGGTCACTTTAGAAACAGGGAGACCTTTTTTATTTTCAGCATAAGAAAGGAAGAGTTGATCAGATTTCCTAAATTGCTTCGTTCTGTCCAAGTAATATCTAAGTTGGCGGTGAACATCAAGGTAGTGCAATTTTTGTTCCGCCCTGTTAGAGTAATTTGGAAAAAATATGGGAAGATCAATGGATTGGTTTAAATTTGTCTTAGAAGCAACCTTGGGCAGAAAAGATGGATTGGTTCTCAAGGATACTCTGTCCTTGTGGAAGACCAAATAAGGGGGACGAACAGATAGGGCATGAAGTTCCGAGACTCTTCTAGCCGAGGTAATGGCGACAAGAAAGAGTGTCTTTCAAGAAAGAAACTTCAATGAACATGAAGCAGCCGGTTCGAAAGGGGGAAGTATCAAGGATGCCAGCACTAAATTTAGGTCCCACTGTGGTGGAGGATCTCTAATAGGGGGCTTTAGGAGGAACACTCCTTTAAGAAAAGCTTTACAAAGCTTGTGGGACATAATATTGTGGTCTGCAAACCCGACATGAAAGTTGGAAATTGCAGCCAACTGAACTTTGACTGTGGAAGAGGAAGAACCTGAGTGAAAAATTTCCGCTAGAAAATCCAAGACTGACTGAACCGGGGCAGTAAAGGGATCTATGTCTTTATCTCTCACCCAAAGGGAGAAGCGTTTCCACTTACTAGAGTAAATCCTCCTGGTAGAGGACTTAAGAGAAGCTACTATGATGTCTCTAACAGGGTTAGAGATCATAGGGAGCCTGGCTAAGGAAGGAAGTGGAGCAACCAAGCTGTGAGGTTGAGGGAAGGAACGGACCGGTGCAGTTGACCCGACTGATGGGTCAGAAGATCCGGCACTGGGTCCAGATGCCAAGGCTGCACCAAGAGATGGCAATGGAGGAACGGGAACCAAATTTGTCGAGGCCAATAAGGGGCAATGAGAATCATTTTGGCTCTCAAAACGGAAGCTTTCTGGAGTACCTGTGGAATCAATGGAAAGGGGGGAAAAGCATAAAGGAGTCCCTGGGGCCAATCTTGGGTAAGAGCATCTCTGGGGGGATGGCCCGGAAGTGGGAAGAGAGAAAAGAAGTCTGGGCATTTGCTGTTTTGAGGAGTAGCAAAAAGATCGCAGCATGGGCGGCCCCACCTCTGAAAAATCTCTTCCACTATGGATTGCTTGAGAGACCACTCGTGAGGCATGAGTATGGCACTGCTCAATCTGTCTGCTATTATGTTGGTTTTCCCAGGGATATGCGTTGCTACCAGAAACCGATGAGAGGAGATCGCCCATTGCCAAAGTCTGAGAGCCTCTCGACACAAGGGATAGGACTTGGTTCCGCCCTGCTTGTTGATGTACCACACCACGGACATGTTGTCCGTGTGAACTGCAATAGTTCCTAGGGGAAGAAAGTCGCTGAGGGCTTGCACTGTTAAAAGCACTGCTCTCATCTCTAGGACATTTATGTGCAGATGGTATTCGAACGGTTGCTACGTGCCATGAACCATCCTGCCCTGATAATGTCCCCCCCACCCGATCAGGGAGGCATCCGAAGTGACCATGGCTACCGGGGCTGGGGGAACAAATGGTCTGCCCTGATGGACTAGAGGAGAGGAAATCCACCAGGATAGATGGTTCTTGCAGGTCTGTGTCACTAGGATCTTGTGACACATGGGGAGCTGCTGGAAGGACCATTGTGTGAACAACATCCATTGTAGAAGACGCATGTAAAAACAGGCCAGAGGCAGAAGAGTGATGGCAGCAGCCATGAGGCCCAACACTTTCAATACCAGCCTGGCATGTACCTTCTTGCTGGCAAGAATGATCCGAATGTGGTTTTGGATATCTAGGATTCTTTGACTTGTTAGATTTGCTGACATCCGAGTAGTGTCTAGATTTGTGCCTATAAAGGTGATATATTGGCAGGGCGATAAGGAGGATTTTTCGAAGTTTACCAAAATTCCCAATTGACTGCAGAGGTGTAGGGTGTAGTCTCTGGCTCGGATGAGTTGATGCCTGGTGGTGGCTGAGAGGAGCCAGTTGTCGAGATACAGAAACACCTGGAATCCTAGATGTCTCAGGTGAGCCGTGACCACTGCCATGCATTTGGTGAACACTCTGGGGGCTGTAGATGCGACCAAAGGGCAGGGCTCTGAATTGAAAATGACTGGTCCCCAGCCGAAAGTGGAGAAACCTTCTGGAGCATCTGTGAATTTTTATGTGATAGTACTCATCCTGAAGGTCTATAGAGCACATCCAGTTGTCTTTGCCCAGAAAGGGCAAAATCGATTGAAGAGTGACCATCTGAAATCTCGTCTTTTTGACAGACTTGTTCAGTCTGCTGAGGTCCAATATTGGTCTCCAGTCTCCCGTCTTTTTGGGGACCAAAAAGAACCTTGAGTAGATTCCGGACTCTAAATGATCTTTTGGTACTGGCTGGATGGCTCTTTTGCTTAGAAGCTTTGACACCTCTAATCTTGCAATTTCCCTTAGTCCGGGTGGTATGTCTGGAAGGGAACCTTTTTGAGGGAAGGGGCTTTCCTCGAAAGGAATCTTGTAACCCTCGGATATGATCGACTGTACCCACTTGTCTTGAGAGAGGGAAAGCCAGGCTTCTGGGTACAGCAACAATCTTCCCCCGACTGCCTCCAAGGGTGGGCAGTCGGGCAACACCTCAGGGATGCTGGAAGGGCTTGTCAGAGAGAGGCTCTCTGGAGCCCTGGTTCTGCGGACCCCCCCCTGCCTCTAGGGTGGCGTCTGTTATCGTTACCCCCTCTGCCTCTGGGGGTAAACTGACCACGTGCATCAGGTGTGACTCCTTGTGATTTCCGGAACCACATTTTCCCTCCCTTCTGACCTTTGGGGTAAGGCCTAGAAGGAGTGGAGAAATGGACTCCTACAGCAGAAAGAGTCTTACCATCTTGCTCACACCTGGTCAATGTGTCCTTCACCTGAGGACCAAACAAAGTTGACCCATCAAAGGGAGAGTTTGTGAAGGACACCTTAAAGGGGTCTGCAAAATTACAGAGCCGCATCCAGGACTGACGTCTAAGAGCCACTCCTGTGCCTGCAGCTCTGCTCGCCCCATCGGCTGCATAAGAAATGAGCTGCATGGAGGAGTTGGTTATGGAGTTAAGGATCCCCAGCTGAGAAGCAATCTTTTCCTGAGCCCCTGCTGCTGACGGATCCTGTACTACTTCACCTAATTCTTTAAGGATGTCCCTTTGAAGTCTGGTGAAGTGACATAAATAATTCAGCGAACGCATAGCAAAGGTCGCTGAGGAGAACATCCGCTTACCATACCTGTCCATAGTCCTGGACTCTTTGTTAGGAGGATGGATTGGTACGGAAGGATCTGCAAGTTCCTTCTTAGTGGCGGCCGCCACCACCATGGCATCAACCGGGACACCTTTGGTAAGAAACTGCTTTTCTGCGGGGGCCGTAATAAATTTTGAAGGTCTCCTAGGGACTGGTTCCACCGAATCAGGAGATGCCCATGCCTTTCGAGCTATGACCTCCATAAGAGGGTCGAAAGGCGGAGACACCCAGGAGGTGGAGGGTCGAGATCCAAAAGCCTCCAGGTATACCGATTCATCCTCAGAGGGGTTAATGGAGGGCCAGTTTCCCCTCTGTTTCAGGAGCTCAAGGATGTCTGAAAAGGAGACGTCCTCAGAGGGGGATCTTGGGGACCCCTCCGACTCATCTAAATCGGTATCCGAGGTTGTAGACTCGGGGGAGTCTAAGTGCTTCCTCTTGCATGTCCTCTTACGCGGGGGTTCACCCGAAGGATCAGGAGAAACCTCGGAAGAGGAAGTTCTTCCCAATGGGGAGACCTGGGGTGATGGATCTCTGGGTCCGGGAGCAAGAGAACGGGAAGAGGCATCTACAGGCACCGTAGAGGGAGGAGCTAAAGGAACCGACTGTTGGCTAAGCTCAGGGGCTAGCACACTCCTCATCACCTCAAAGGCTCCCCTCCCAGGGAGAACCGAGAGATCCCACTCCAAAGAAACAGGGATCCCTGGTCCCACCGAAAAGGAAGGCTCCGAAGCAGATGTCGGGGCCGAGCTCACCAAGACCGAAGCTCCGAGAGGGAGAATGGGGTCGGACAAGGGTCCGATGCCACTCACCCCCTCGGAGCCAACCAGGGAAGCCTGACGCCCGGATCCCTCCAAGGAAGGTCTCAAGGAGGAGATAGGAGTCGAGGATGACGGAGCCGAAAGGAGTGGTATCGGCTCCGACGCAGCAACAGTCACGGTACCAATATTCTCCGGCTCCGAGCTCTGAAGGAGAGTCGAAGGAGGAATATCAAGGGGATGTATGATAGCTGACATCTGATGAGATGGGCTATGGAGCATCTGGGCTAGTGCCTGTGATTTCAATAGCCTACTTACCACTCTCTCTAAATCATGGTCTGAAAGCCTGGAAGACCTCGATGATCGGCTCTGATGGCTCCGTTCCGAGAGCAAGGGGGATGCTGGAGCCGAGTGAATAGATTCCAAAGAAGGAGATCTAGACCTCTTCTTGGATGGAGCCATCAGAGCCGAGGAACGCTCGGCTCCAGACGGAGCCGACAACTTGTCGGCTCAGAGAGGAGACAAAGATATCTCGGTTCCAGCTGGAACCGAGACATGCTTCCGGTCTGCGCCGACACAGTGGCTTTCAACAAGGAATATCGGCTCTGGACGGAGCCGATGTCGACTCCGGCGGAGTCGGAACCAAGACCACAGACTTGGACACAGAAGCCAGGGTCTTGGAAGGTTTAGAGGGCTTCCTGGAGCCGACTTTAGCCGGGGAGATCTCTGGTTTAAGTAGACCCCTAAGGATCAACTTATTCCTACGTTCCTGCAGGACTCTCTGGCTGAAAGAATGACAAATAGCACAGGAGTCCTGCAGGTGTAGGGGTCCCAGGCAATAAATACAAGAAGTGTGACCGTCTGTCAGAGACATTTTCTGACAGCACGAGTCACACTTCTTGAAACCTGAGACCCTAGTATCCTTGGACATATTTAGGTGCTTAATCAAACACACACCCAATCAGTCCAACCACAAACACTAACAACTAGAATATTAACTATAATAAATTAGTTATCAGGTAGAGTGATAACACACACACACACACTCACTGAGGGAATCCTGACAGGAACTGTGAGGGTGGGAAAGGCCAAAGGCCTGAAAAACTAACTAGAAAAACTAGGACAAAAAGGGGTATGGAGCTAAGTGAAAAATACACCAAATATAGTAGAAATACTAACAATTAGGGTTTGGGCTCTTAAAAACCTGACAAAAGCTAGAAAAATATCACTTACCAGGAGCTGGTAAAAAAGATGACCTCATTAGCGAAGCGGCAAACGAGATCTGGGTAATTGCCGCCTTGCATCATGGGATATGGGGCTGCCTCGAGCTGGTAAAAGTGACTCTCGAGCTTAGCAAGTGCCGAGTCAGAGCCGAGGATCGTCTCTGAACCCATCCAGCAAGAATGAAGGCGAGATTGACAACTTAACATCATATTTTATGCTTCTGTTGCAAAAAATTATGATCTGTATTATAAAATGACAGAAACATCTTTTAATATTTATAATAAAAAAAAAAATATATATATATATATATATATATATAGTATGGAATGTTTTTGATTTTGGTCCTTTTGTCATACTGCTCTATTGAAAACAAAAAAATGCAAGGCTCGGGTGAAAAATGAACTAATAAACCACTGAGTCAAATAAAAACAGCAGATTTATTCACAAATATATAAGCGCTTTTGTTTTACCCAGTAAAATTTCTTCAGATACATCATCATATTAAAAAAAGTGTTTAAATACCCCATAATCGTATGACCTTTTTCTCCTTACATCACATGATTTTTGCTCCATTTAAATAAAATGTGATCCTCATTCATAACAAATGTCACATATTCCATTGATAAAAAAATGACCCTCATCAGCCCCTGTTATTTAACTAAAACTGTAATGAAGACGTAGACAAAAAACACTGGCAGACTCACCACGAAAAAATGGCCACAAATTACACTGTCCAAAATTCTGAATAAAACAAACAATCTTTATTCCAGGCAACAAAACAGAGATAAGCGCTTTCGCGTACCGTGATGTACGCTTCCTCAGATCTATCTCTAAATTAATGAACACTGTTTAAATACAAACTAAAATACTCAATTATCTAATTAAAATCAATTGAGTATGAATCCAATTATTCATTACTGCTCATCTCAGGTCAAATGCAGTCCTCATTTCAGCTTAAAGACAAAGTCAAATCAAATACAACAGTCACCATACTTGACTACAATGCATAGAATCTTGTCTTACTATTTATATAAACTACCATTCCATATAAACAATAACATGTATAAATGTATGAATAACATATTAAAATATATATTACTTAACTATCTGCCATCCAACCATACATATAAAACTTGTCCAAAAACATATACTAAAATCTATATAATAATACATAAAAATATATATATATATATGTATCAGAAAAACATCTCTAAAAACAAAATACATATCTGAGTCTTTTAATTATAACCATTGAACTTGCATCTAAAGGGGACATTATCTCTTTGATATCAATATAGGCTTAAGAGAGATATATTGATTAATCCCAGGGGGTAAGTGGGCTCTCAATTTAAAGATCCACTTAAGTTCTATTCTCTCAAGATGGTTCATATGATCCCCTCCTCTCTCATGATGGGGCACAATTTGTAGTACTCTAAAACTAAAATTGTGATCACTATGGGTGATGATGTGTTTGGCTAAGGCATTCTGTTCTTTCATATGTCTAATGTCATATACATGATTGTACACCCTTTTCTTTAATTGTCTTTTCATTAGACCCACATAGAAGACAGAGCACATGTTACAGGTGGCCAAATATATAAGGCTTTCTGTGTCACATGTAGCATTCAACCTTGGTATGAATGTGTAATTCAATGATGGGTGAACAAATGTCTGATCTTTCGTAATATATTTACACATATTACAGTGTCTACACGGATATGTGCCTAACAGTTCCATTTTATTCACAGACAATCTATCATCCAACCTTGGATTATGACACAGTAGTCTTTTTAAACTCTTATTATTTCGATATGCAAAACTTGGTCTATTACCTACTAGTCTCAATGTCCATTCATCCACAGTGAGTATCTTCCAATTATTGTAGATGATATCCCTCACGGCTGCACTATCATTTGTGTAGGTAATGGTTAGTCTCAACCTATCCCCAGCCATCTTGTCTTCATTCTTCTTTCCAGTTCTACCATGGACCACTGTGGGGGTTGTCTGATCATGGTCAAATATTTCTGATCTTACCTTCTTGACCATTCTCCTGTCATATCCTCTGTTTACAAATAATTCTTCCATTAAATCAATCTGATTTAATAACATAGTTGCATCTTTACATAGCCTATTTAACCTAATAAGTTGGCCCTTTACAATTCCAGAGAACACATGTCTAGGGTGCATGCTGTTGAAACTCAGAAGGGTGTTTTTTAAAGCATGGCTTCCTGTAAAGCATGGATACTAACCTTCCATTTTGGATGCTAAGATTTACATCCAAAAAACTGACTTCAGTATTAGAAACTTCCATAGTGAATTTCAAAAAATCACTAGTACTCTCTAGATGACACAAAAATCCCTTAAACTCTTCTCTACTCCCTTGCCATACAATTAGAACATCGTCCACAAATCTCTTATACACAATGATTTTCTTGTATAGCGGATGAGTAAACAGGCATTCTTTCTTCCAGTGGTATACCACCAGGTTGGCAAAAGTGTTGGCACATGATGTGCCCATTGCCACACCCCACCTTTGATGGTATAGCAGATCACCAAACGAGAACACATTATAGGACAACACTAGTTCTAACAACTGGCAGACTAAGATCTGCTTATCATTACTAAAATCAGTGTCAGTAAGCATAATCTCCCTAATAGCCTGAATACCTGTTTCATTAGGGATCGATGTGAATAAATTCTTCACATCAAGAATAATTAAAAGATGGATCTCCTTTTCTAAATTAACTTCAAGATGTTCTAATGAATCTAATAAATGGTAGGTATCCTTCAGGATTGTTGGCACCCTATCCACAAGGGGCCGCAGAACTTTCTCTAAATAGACAGAGATATTTTCAGTCGCCCAACCATCATCTGACACAATGGGTCGCATTGGTGGAGGATGAATGCCTTTATGCATTTTGAGCAACCCTTTGATCACTGGAACTTGAACATGTTCTTTATGAAAAAAAATCAAAAGTTTCCTTCGTGATTTGTTGGCACATTAACATGTCAAATATAGAATCTTCTATGACTTTATGTATATTGTTCAACATATCCATTGAAATGTTTACATAAGTGTTAACATCACTGAGCATGTCATGCATGCTGCTAACATAATCACTGGTATCGAACAGAACAAAGCCGCCCCCTTTATCTGCTGGTCTAATAGCTAATGCATTTGTCTCAGACAAACATTTTAATGAATCTCTCTCACTTCTACTCATATTAAATTACTTACATTTCCTTTTGTTACTAAAAAAATATTCATAAAGATCACTCTCACATAACTTGATGAAGCATTCAATATGAGTAGGTAATGGGGGTGAAAAAACACTCTTCAATTTACACTGTTCTGTCATGTCCAATGGCCCAGGTTCAAATGAACCTTTGTCCTTAAAGTAAAGCTTCAATGCCAAATTTCTTCCAAACATTCTAATGTCAGTGCAAAGCTCATGTAAAATACTGCCTTGCGAGGGAACAAACGTTAACCCTTTGTTAAGTAAACTCACATCAGACTCAGATAACACAAACCTGGACAAGTTAAAGAATAAATTCTCTACTGCTTCCGATGATGTCTCTGTTGGGGTCGCTCTTCCGAATGTTTCCTCTTCCTCCGGTCCCAACTGTTGGAGCGACTTCTTTGGTTCACCTGTCCCTTGACTGGGAGGGGTAAAAAATGACTCAGACCCATGTTGGACGAATTGGTTTTGGGTATAGTTCCTAACTGATGATGCCCCATCTGATTGCGATTAGCTTCCTGGTTAGGAAGGGGCATCTGTACAACCAACTCATTTGCTGCAATTCCTATTTCGTCGGGCAGAGTAGTGAAGGCCCCCATCAGAACTGATGCTTGACATATCAGCTTCAGTCCTGACTGCAGAAGGAGTAGCTGCTGCGATGCCAGTCACCGTAACATCCGTAGACGTCGAATGATGATGTAACCCAATATCATTGGGAGTATGGCTCGGCTGTCTCGGCCAAACAAACACATTCCCCAAAGAGAAATCCCGAAAGTCTCTTTGAAGTTTGCAGTGCTTTGTTGATTGCAGCTTATCACTATACGAATGCACCTGCAGATAAATGTAGTCTAACTTCCTAACACATAAATCATTGTCAAAGCGTTCCCGGATCTTTTTATTTAATGTCTCAATTTTATTCAGCAATTCTTCTTCAAGTGGAGAAAAATAGTCGATGATTAGCTTCATGTACTTGAAGCTTAAATCTAAATTGAGTTCTTGCCACTGTTTGAGGAGGAGTGTAAGTGACTTAATCCAATGTAAGGCCCATTCATAAAGGAGGCTTACATTGGAGTAAAACGCTTAGACCAAGAGCAAGTCTTTTGGAATCAGAGCATCAGGGCCCACTGTATTTTGAAAATACTCTAAATTAAAGTATTAGATGCAGTTTGGGATCTTGTGTAATGTTCCGATGTAAATTTACATAGGAACATACCAATTAAATATATCAATTAAACCTAATATTTTTGTGTGATGGGTATGATTTAAAATACATCTGCAATATATTTTTGTATGTTTTCTGCACAGTTTTTTTTTTGTTAGGGCAGAACAAAATGCAGCTCTAACATATGCAGATATCACATACACAAATGGGGATAGGCAAATCTTCAGTCCATAAGTAGAACTAACACATATCCTTGATCATATACAGACCAAATAATTATAGTAAGATTCATAATATTCAGGGATACTAATGTACGGTTAATAAAGATGAAATTACATTTTCTGAGATGAAATTCTGGAAATTATTATAGTGGTTAGTAAATGTAATTTCTGGGCACTGCTGTGATTCTGTTTTTAGTGCATCAGTACATAAGCAAAATTAAAACAGATTCTAAGAGTATGACACCAAATAAGCAAAATATTAGTTTGACAGGTTAAAAATATAAGAAGAAGTCAGGTTATAGTGAATAAGTGCTTTTGCCTAAAATAATACATCTCATGAAATGACAGTTTTTTCAGAACTCTGTACCACCATAATACATGTTCATTAACATATTTTATGCTTCTGTTGCAAAGAATTATGATCTGTATTATAAAATGACAGAAACATATTTTAATATTTATAATAATAAAAATATATATATATATATATATATATATATATATTTTTTATATATAGTATGGAATGTTTTTGATTTTGGTCCTTTTGTCATACTGCTCTATTAAAAACAAAAAAATGCAAGGCTCGGGTGAAAAATGAACTAATAAACCACTGAGTCAAATAAAAACAGCAGATTTATTCACAAATATATAAGCGCTTTTGTTTTACCCAGTAAAATTTCTTCAGATACATCATCATATTAAAAAAAAAGTGTTTAAATACCACATAATCGTATGACCTTTTTCTCCTTACATCACATGATTTTTGCGCCATTTAAATAAAATGTGATCCTCATTCATAACAAATGTCACATATTCCATTGATAAAAAATTACCCTCATCAGCCCCTGTTATTTAACTAAAACTGTAATGACTAAAATGTTATATTGCTCTTCCCTACTAAAAAAATATACAAAAAAATCATATTCTAGCATGAAAAATATTGGTAATCACACTTTACTAATACGACAGAAGATGATACTATTCTTTATATAAATCTAGATGCTAATTCTCAAGGGAAAAGAATCCATATTTTACCTATTCAGTGCCTTTAATTTTAAAAGTGGGGCTATACTAATAGTATAATTCAGCCCTGGGTACTTATTTGCATTAAGTTTTACTTGCCATAGAAGCTCTTGCTTTTCCAATAGTATGGCCCAGGGCCCTCCCCGTGGACTCTTTTCCACCCTATCTAGGAAAACTAATAAAAAAAAAAAAAATGTAGAACCAATGCCAACAAGGCAACCATAACTTCAGAAGGCAAAGTTTCTGATGGTCAATAAAGACTGGAAAAAACAAAAACCTTTAGCGTATAAAATCTTTATTCCAAGCTTTCGTCTATAACAGACTTCTTTAGAACAACAATTGAAATTCAAATTACCACCTGTATATCAATAAAGACTGGAAAAAACAAAAACCTTTAGCGTATAAAATCTTTATTCCAAGCTTTCGTCTATAACAGACTTCCTCAGAACAACAATTGAAATTCAAATGACCACCTGTATATATATATATATATATATATATATATATATATATATATATATATATATATATATCCCAAGTTTCCTAGTTAAGATCACTTAAGCTGTTAAAGGAACATTTGTAAAAATCTCACATAAAAAGTGTTTAAAGAGAAGGTAGACATTTCATATAAAACCACCTTGTAAACAAACAAACGTTCAGCACTGAGATCATAATGTGGTACCTATCTAACTTTTCTAACATTTAGTTTCCTATATTTAAAAAAAACATTTTATATTGACGCTTCAGTGCTGCACGTTTGTTTGTTTACAAGGTGGTTTTATATGACATGTTAACCTTCTCTTTAAACACTTTTTATGTGAGAGTTTTACGAATGTTCCTTTAACAGCTTAATTGATTTTAACTAGGAAACTTGGGATAATACAGGTGGTCATTTGAATTTCAATTGTTCTGAAGAAGTCTGTTATAGATGAAAGCATGGAATAAAGATTTTATATGGTAAAGGTTTTTGTTTTTTCCAACAAATTTAAAAACATAGGGCCAGATTTATGAAAGCTTGCATGGAGTACAAGAAGAGTGTAGGAGCTCACGGAGGCAATATGTCTGCCGTGCGATCCAGGTACAGCCAGCAGGGGCGTGTACGAGAGCTGCTAAAGCTACTCTTGCACAGAGAGCGTTATGGTATGCAAATTACCTCATTTGCTGCTGAAAGCTATGCAAATGAGGTAAATTTGCAATTCAGGAAATACTAACCTGTCTGTGGAAGATTAGTGTTATCTGCAGAAATGTACTCCGTTGGTAACAGAGTACCATTCTGCAAATAGCTAAACGGAGCTATGACAGCTCCAAACAAAGGATGCATACAGTTGAGGAAGCATGCCCATGGCCAAATATAAGGCCATTGGCATTTATAAATGTTTAAAATTATTAAAATCGAACTTTTTTTCCCCCGATCTCCGATGTTTAAGTTGAAGCGCACAGCAAAAACGGCGCTTTAAAAAACAAGAAAATAATTTAAAAATAGCTAAAAGTAGTCATTTTCACTAAAAAGCTTATCCTGCCATGCAGGTGAATGGCAGGCCGAAGACAACATGGCCACTGAGTAGTGGTTGCTAAGGGGGGGGGGGAAGCTCAGTGTGAGAGATGTAACCATGCATTAGTATGCAATCCTATGCAAATGAGGATAAGGATAGTGAATCCCAATTTTCCCCAGCATGTGAGCCATGCCCCAAGAGTGTAAGTGTAGGAGCAGGTGAGTAGTAGAGTAGAATATAGGTAACATCATGAGGGGATGTGTCAGAAAGGCTGTAAGCTTATTGAAGCACAGTGTCTTGTGTTTGCCCTGAGTTGCTCAGGATTGCAAGAGGCGAGTCTACAGTTGTCCTTTTTGAAAACCAGAAAACAAAGGTGTACCCTGTGAATATATCTGAAATTTCTTGCAAACATGCACACAGCATGTGCACGCATGTGCGCTCATGTGCGAGTATGTGCGCTTGTTTGCATGGTGCTGCCCTGGGCGGAAACAGAAAGGGAAAAGGAAGGAAAAGAAGTAGTAGGAAGTTAACCAAGGAGAACTAGCAGAGCTGCCAGGTGAAATATATCAGAATCAGCCAATTACACAGGTAGCAGACTAGCCCAGCCCAGCCAGCACTTTAAACTCTGGAAACAGCATTCTTCCCTGTTTTTTCCAAAGAACTCTGCAACACTGCAGTATACAAAGAGGGAAAGCTTAAAAACTTTAAAGTCAGACAAAATGTTAGGGGCTGCTCTTGCTATCATAAACCAACATGTGCAAGGTGCTGAGGGTTGTGATGTGAATGCTGCTGAGCAACCCACAGTGAGGAGACGGAGAAGAGAGTACAGACCCAGGGTAACCTACTAGGGACTACATCAGCTGGAGATAGTGGAGCACTATAGGGTGGACAGAGACCTTCTGCATCAAACTGTTGAGCTGTGCTGGCCATGCCTCACACACAGAACCAACAGAGGGGAACCTATCCCAGTGGATACCAAGGTATGTGTTGGCCTAAGAATACTAGCTGCAGGTACCTTCCAGAGACCAACTGGTGATATGATGGGGATTTCACAGACATCAGCATCCAGGGTACTGCACCAGTTCCTGGATGCCATGTCAGCACATGTCAGTAAGCACATATATTTCCCCAATTCCTGTGAGGCACTGGCCAGCAATATGCATCTTTTCCACCAAATAGCAAAATACCCTGAGGTAGTGGGTGCAATAGACTGCACGCACATACACATCAAAGCACCACCCGGTGAGCATGGTAAGGTCTACATCAACCACAAGGGCTTCCCCTCCATCAACTGCCAGGTCATGTGCAATGCCCAGGGCATAATAATGAATGCATGTGCTGGCTGCCCTGGAAGTTATCATGATTCCCACATCTGGCATCTGACACAGCTGCACCAGAGATTTGCCAATGGGGACATCCCTGATGGCCACCTAGTGGGGGATGCTGGATACGCACTGGAGCCATGGCTGATGACACCCATCAGAAATGCACACACACCTGAACAAGAACTCCATAATGAGGCACATGAACAAACAAGAAACATAACTGAGCATGTGTTTGGGATGCTCAAGTCACGGTTCCGGTGCCTGGACACATCTGGTGGAGCCTTGCAGTACTCACCAACTACATGTACCCAAATTGTCATGGTATGTGCCATGCTACACAATATGATCCTGTGGAAACAGCTGCAGCAGGAACAACATGGGGCAGGGCCAAACAGCCCCCGCTATTGCCAAGGCCTGAACAGGCACAACGTGACTCGGAGGAGGAATTGCGCATAGCTGCACACCATGCTAACCAGCGCAATGTAGGACAAAGTTGGGCAATGTTGGGCAAAGTCGGGCAATGTTGGGCAAAATCAAGCAAAGTCGGGTAAATGGGCTCACACCTGCTTTACTGTTCCTTAACCAGTCAGGTCTGCCCAGCAGGAAAATAAAAAGCAGTGACAGGGCTTGAACTCAGGATACTGTGCACTATAGTCACAGTACTGAACCACTAAGCCATGACAGCATTTAACTGGTACAGACACATCTTAAGTCACTCACACATACCAGTTGGGGGGGGTCACATACCTAACAGTCACAGCCAGCAGGACAATTGTAGACAAACGCAAACACAAACAAATGCTGTATCCTGCCCTCTGAAGAGGCATATGAGTAACCTCCCCCCAGGCCTATGCAGACAGATAACAGCAGGCCAGGCAGTGTATGTGGGTTGGGTAGGCTATGAAGTCACAAAGTAATATGTGTGTAATTGGAAGCTAAGGTCTGTAGTACAGTGGTATGCTTTAAGCCAGTATGATAGGCAACAGTACAGACTGAAATGGAGAACCTGCCATAGCAGTGCATGCTTAGCAAATGTGTAAGTGTCAGGTGTACCTCTCATTCTATGTACACCCACAGTAACAATCAGGTGTGCCCCCCTGGGTAGAAATGTACAAATAATAGCTGTCCCCCCTGTATGTAGAAATGTTGATAAGTCTATCCAAATTGACTCATGCAAGCCCTGCAGGCACAGCGTGCTTCCTGTCGATGTACAACACAAAGGTGAGCCCTGAAGTAAAAACCAATTTGATTTTTCACACACATATAGTATATATGCCCATAGTGGGCATGCTCACACACTTAAACAAATTTAGCAAATTTCAGTCAGCAACATACTGAAAGGTCATACTGGGCATGCTCACACACTTAAATGAAGCAAATGTCAGTCAGCAACATACTGAAAGGCCATACTGGGCATGCTCACACACCTAAATGAAGCAAATGTCAGTCAGCAACATACTGAAAGGTCATACTGGGCATGCTCACACACTTAGGCCATGTCTGAGTACAGCAGTGGGCCACACATATCTGGCAGTTGCAGTTCTTACTCCAGACACTTGTCACTATTCACCAATCCTGCCTTGCACACACAGTAATATGAAAACAGACCCATATAATATATTTGACCCCTGTCAAAATCAAACTATGTACTACAAGTACTTAAGTTGTTCAATGAAAGTGAAAATGCAAAGAAGATCAATAAATCTCCGATCAGTATCTTCAAGAAACAATGAGCACTCCTAACATTATCCAAGCCATGTTCTGGCAAAAATATTGCCAAAGAGTCCATAGAGAACCATGAAGCTTTCTTTCGCTATGTCATAAATATCAATGTAAACTCATACAGTCAGTGCAAAGTGTAAATGAATACATGTACATGACTGACATTGCTAACATCTTGTCAGACAGGTTCATACATATTTACCCCCCTCTCACTGACAAAAGGGCCCATTACTATACCTGGAGATTGTGAAAGCCCAGAAATCACATATACAATGGTTAAACAGCTCTACCAAACCTAAAAACATGGCATCTATGGGATGACATGGTTTTCCTGGCTGTGTCATATGTGAACTCCAAAACAAACAGACCCTGCACCCGAACAATCTGTTGAGACTCACCCTCTGTACAGGATATGAAACTGTTAAATGGGTTACAGCAACGTTTGGTCACTCCACAAGTGTCGGTGCACAGCAGACCATGGGAACTATAGTCTTATAAGCCTAATAAGCCTGATCTGCAAGGCCATGGAGTCCATCATTATGGAACTCATAAACAGAGCTATTGGGAGCCTACAAACACCCAACCCTACCCATTGTGGTTTGGTCAGGGGCAGATCATGGTTCCTAAACCTGCTAGACAGTTTTCAAGACCATCACCCAGGACATACATCAATGAAATGAGCTCCATACGGCCTACATAGACCTTGAAAAGCCCTTTTCCAACATCCCACATACATGTCGTATCCACAAAATCAACAACCTGTGCATAAACACGTATGTCATCTGATGGATTGCCAACTGGGGCACAGATAGATCCCACAAGGTAAGAATTGTGGTCTCCTGTTCAAGCTGGTAACAACTGCTGTCCCCCATGGCTCAGTCCTGAGACCACTCCTGTCTGGTGTATACTTTTCAGAAATACAGTCAAACACATGAGGGCTATGTTTAGCAAGGTTTGTGGATGACTGCAACAAGGTTGTCATAATCGATGTTTGGGACAACAGAGACATCCTTAAAAAGGGTCTCAGTCAGACAGATGTGGTGTCAAAATTATGGCCTCGAGCTACAGTCATACAAATACCACATAGGTGCCAACACCCTAAATATGGAGGTAATAATAAGGGATCTATGGACACATGTGGATAGTCATCTCTACTTCCAGAAACACATTCACAAAATGGTTAGAAATTCATGCTATGTGTTCCCACAAATTGCCAAGGTCTTTGCATGTAGGTCAAAGAAGGTTCCCTCTACTCATCAGTCATCAGACACATCAGAGAGTTTCACGGCACACTTGCGATGAATCTGACTAGGCGCCTTCAGCAGCTGGAGAGACCACTGAATGACTTCAACAAGAGGATTACTGGCCTCAAACAGTTGTCCCATGCAATAAGACTGAATTTAACTCAATCTGT
Organism: Protopterus annectens; assembly: GCF_019279795.1. Classification (NCBI taxonomy): domain Eukaryota; kingdom Metazoa; phylum Chordata; order Ceratodontiformes; family Protopteridae; genus Protopterus; species Protopterus annectens. The sequence continues at coordinate 984,903,802 of NC_056744.1, forward strand.
ACTCTGTTGCATACTGTCTACTCAGGCGATCTCTGCCCAACAGACAGGTCCATGTCCAATGCAGAACTGATGTACATGCGCTATCTGAAGTAAACCCAAGCTCACTGTGCCACATGCTCTAGGGATATCATCATCACAACAATAAATAGAACATATTGGAGGGATATATTACTAACTCACAAACTTCTCTTGCTTTGGAACAGGCTCCCAACCTACATTAAGCTGAGTCCCTAACTTACACTCTTTCAGAGGAGCCTTGATGAGTGTATGTGAAACTGAACTGTCACACCATGGATCACTTCATCAGCTCTACTATACAGAGGCCTAGGGAACTAACCCCATGTGTGGTGATAGCTGCACACTCTGGCCATACTAATATATGCCTTCAGGCAGATAGTCTATTACCTACCTATATATATATATATATATATATATATATATATATATATATATATATATGTAGGGGAACACAGTATAATAAGCCAAAGATGGATGGGTAGAGATGTGTGTAAGAGAGTGACCATGACAGGGAGCCATCCAGGACTGTCCCACCCAGCACACATCCCAATGGCACAAAAGACATGAGGTACACATCTCACCCACTGTACATAACAGCCACCAGTATATGTAAGCATTTCAGTGTATGTGATCCATGTGCCTGCTGTACAACATGACCGTACAATGAAGTACACATCTACTATCTGTAGACATGTACCTGTCAAATAGGTTCATAGGTATGTAGTAGACTATCTTCATGAAGGCATATATTAGCCTAGGCAAGTTGTGCAGCTTTCACCACCCCATTGGGTTGTCTACCAAGCCATGTTCTAATAGCTAGTACCCTAAGCCCCTTTCTAGTGGGGCTGCTGATGTGATGCCTGGCATGAATTGTCTGTTTCCCATCCACTCATCAAGGTTCCTATTGAAGAATGTCAGCGAGGAGCTCTTTCTGATGTACATTGGGACTCTGTTTCACAGTAAGGCAAATGTCTGGGATGGTACTCTATCCCACCAGCATGTTGTATTCATTGTTGTGATTAGGTACATATCCCTGGAGTGTGTAGTGTGACTCAATTTTGTTATCCATAGATGGAGCATGTTCAACAGTTATGTGTTGGACATGGCTCTGTATGTTAAGCAGAGTGTGCCTCTGAGTAGGTGGTATGCAACGGAGAACAGATTTAGTTTTACCAGTTGTGTTGCATAACACAACTGTTTGAGACCTGTAATCCTCTTGGTGAGATACCTCTGTGGTCTCTACAGCTGCTGGATATGCTTAGTTGAGTACATCCAAAATGGTGCATTGTACTCAATGATGGGTCTGATGACTTAAGAATAGAGGGCCACCACTACCTCTTTTAATCCTGATGCAAACCCTTTGTTGATTAGGTGGGCCACATAGGATTTTGCAATCACTTTGGCAACATGGTTGTCAAAGGAAAGATGACTATCTACTTGTGTCCCCAGATCCCTTATTACCTTGTCAGTTGTAAGGGGGTAACACTTATGTGGTAGTTTGTGGGTACTTTGTTTTCACCAAAGGGGATTACTATGCATTCTTCCACACTGAGCTTGAGGCCATAATTCTGACACCACACATCTGTCTCATAGAGTCCCTGCTGGAGAATATTTGTGTCATCCTGGGAATCTGTTATGGTAAACACTTTACAGTTCCCAGCAAACTTAGTCAACCACAACCCTCCTGTGTTAGCATGTACTTTTGAGAAGTCTATACCAAACAGGAGGGACCCCAGGACTGAACCCTGGGGGACACCAGTTGTTACCGGTGTATAGTCTGACATGTAGCCAGCAACTCTTAATTTGTGGGATCTATCTGTGAGCCAGTTTGCAATCCATCTTGTGATGTATGGATTCATGCCCACGTTGGTGAGTTCATCTATGATACCTGACTGGGGAATGGTGTCAAAGGCCTTAGCGAGGTATAGGTAGGCTGTGTGGAGCTCATTTTAATCATCTGTAGCCTGGGTAACTGTCTCAAAGAAATCCACCCAGTTCAGGAGGCGTGATCTGCATTTGATGAAGCCAAACTGGGTGTGCTCAACTATGTGAAGGTTCCCAATGTCTTTATTGTTGACTTCCATTATGATTGGCTCCATTGCCTTGCAGATCAGACTTGTCAGGTTCATAGAGTGTGAATGCCAAGGGTCTTTTGTGGCCCCACCCCTGTGGAGTGGGAAGAAAGTTGCTGTGTAACATTCTATGGGTACATATCCTGTAGAGAGCATGTAGAGAGAGGTGTAAGTATCCTTGATGAATATGGATACATCCCCACCCTATGTGCTATGATCCAGGTTCTGATGCTGGAAGGTATGGAATGAGTTGTATCCTGGTAGTGCTGGTGTGCTCTCTGGAGCCTTAAACTAGGTTTCTGTTACTGCACAGATATCAATATTCTCCATACTGAGAAGTGCCTCGAGTGTAAGCATCTGGAGGCTGAGACTTCTGGCAATGAGTAGCATTTAGCTCACTTTGTGGTTATTTGTGTTGGTTACGGGGTTTGGTTTGTCGTGAGTGACTGGTGTTCCATACTTGAAGTCAATGCCTCAATGGTCTGATCTGACCATAAGCTAATTACCCTACATATCCACATTCTGCCCCCACTCCGTATTAAGGAAACCATGTTAAAAAATATCTCCAAAGACAACTTCACGATTATTAAGACAGAAGTGGTGAACTTCAGGACACCCATGCAGATGGACAATATAGTTATGACTACTGAATCCTACACAATTGCATGGATTGTGCTATCCCAAACAGAACCAAGACATTATCCTCCAAGAAAAGGAAGCCAATCTGGTGGTTCCCTTCCATAAACAAACTGCACAACAGAAGGAAGAAACTGTTGCAAAAGAGGGTAAAACCCATGAATGGAGGAGCTCCCTGGTCAGCCTCAGTAAGAAGCTGTGAGCCCTGATAAAATCCTCCAAAGCTAGTTACAAAAACAAAATCACCACTGATTCTAAAGATAACCACAAAGCATTCTATAGCTATGTCAAGAATCACAATGGCAACACTCAGATCTGCTCTGAGTTACAGCACAATAGCACTAAATATACAGACCCAACTGATATTGCCAATATCCTGGCAGATAGGATCAGTGCTAAATTTACCCCCCTCTCACCCATGAAAGAGCCCATCTCTATACCGGAAGAATGCAAAGTTGCTGTCATCACCGCTGCACAGGTGAAAACCACTCTCCAAAGCCAGAAACACAGCATCCATGGGACCAGATAACATCCCAGGCTGCGTTCTACATGAACTACAGAATGAACTGGCACCACACCTAAGTACCATGTTCAATCATAGCCTCACCTCAGGTTTTGTGCCTGCTGAATGGCGCACAGCGATGATTATCCCACTACACAAGGGAGGAGCCACCACGGACCCAGGGAACTAAGGCCATGGAACATATCATCATGGAACTTATAAACAAAGACATTGGCAATCTCCAAATTCTGGACCACAACCATTTTGGGTTTGTAAAAGGTAGATCATGTCTCCTAAACCTGATAGACTTCTTCGAAGCAGTCACCAAAGCCATAGACAAGGGTAAGGTGGTTCACACAGCCTATCTAGATCTTGCCATGTCTTTCGACACCACCCCCCACTCTGGAATTATAGATAAACTCACTAAACTAGGTATAAATCCCTATGTCACAAGATGGGTTGCCAACTGGCTCACTGACAGAACCCACACTGTGAAAGTAGCAGACTCCAAGTCTGACTTCAGACCAGTGACAAGTGGAGTACCACAGGGTTCAGTCCTGTGTCCTGTCCTGTTTGCTATCTACTTCCCTGAAGTACAGGCTAACACAGAAGGTCTTTGGCTAATGAACTTCCCAGATGACTGCAAACTAGGAGCCATAATACAAACTACTAATGATGTGGACATCCTACAAAAGGGCCTCACTGAGACAGATGCCTAGTGTCAAAGCCATGACCTCAAGCTCAATGCCAAAAAGTGCATTGTCATCCCCTTTGGTAAAAACTCTGTACCCATTAACTACAAAATAGGTGGTAGTGTACTTAACACTGAAAGTGTGATAAGAGACCTTGGGACACAGGTGGTCAGTAGACTCTCCTTTGATAATCACATTGCCACAGTAGTCAGGAAATCCTTTGACATGGCACACCTCATCACAAAAGGTTTCTCATGCAGAAAAAAAGAGGTCATTGTTCCCCTCTACTCATCACTCATTAGATCAATTATAGAGTACAATGCCCCTTTTGGTATGTACCTCACAAGACATCTACAACAAATGGAAAGCCCACAGAAATACCTCACAAAGAGGATTAGTGGCCTCAAATACATGCCCTACACAGACAGTCTCAAAACACTCCAGCTTTACTCTGTCACATATCACCTACTCAGAGGTGATTTCTACCTAACATACAAAGCTATGTCAAACACAGAGCTGTTGGACATGCTCCACTTAAAGAAATCCCAATCTCTTCAAGTTTCAGCCCCAAAACCCGGACCGAAATACAAAAGGAGGGGGTGTATCCATTTTCATAAAAGATACCCACACCTCCAGGTTAGTGGCACAGCACAAGGCCTTGGAGACCATCCAAGTGCAACTAACAGTGGGCAAAGCTGCTTATCAGATCGTAGCCTGCTACAGATCACCTAACTTGTCTTAGGGCCCTCACTCAACATTCCTGAGAACACTATAAAATATAAAGGTCCTACCAAACACCATGATATTAGGAGATTTCAACTACCCAAACACTGACTGGGTGAATTACTCAAGTACAAACTCCCTTGCCCAATGCTTCCTAGAGTTTATAAACTCAAACACCCTGGAACAGCTGGTCACCATGCCCACTAGAGGTGACAACATACTGGACCTGATCATCACCAACATGGGGGATCAGTGTTCCACACCAGAGGTAAACTCCTCGCTGGTAAGATCAGATCATAAAGTAATCACACTGGACATCCACATCCAGACCCCACCCCCAGCCAAGGAAATCACTGTGAAAAACTTTTCAAAAGCAAACTTCACACTTCTCAAGACCGAAGTGGAAAGTTTCAAAGCCCCCTCGCTACAGGATAATGCTATCCAATCCACAGAATCCTTTACAAGTGCATTATATGAGCATCTACAGGGATGCATGGATCGAGCCATCCCGAGTAAAACCAAGACTCACTCCTCCAAAAAGAGGAAACCAGTCTAGTGGTCCTTGGCCATAAATAAGCTATATAACAGAAGGAGGAAACTACTACATGACAGAGCAAAATTTCAAAAAGGCATCACTGATCATTATTAGCAAGAAACTACGATCGCTCATAAAATCATCCAAAGCCAGTTTCTAAAGAAAAATTGCCAAGGAATCTAAAGATAACCACAAAGTCTTCTTTAGCTATATCAAACATTTAGGTGGCAACTCTCAGATATGCTTTGAGCTACTGCAAAATGGCAAAACATACACTGAACCAACTGACATTGCCAACATCCTGGCGGACAAGTTTAGTGCAAACTTCACCCCCCCTCACACCCAAAAGGGCCTGTGTCCATCCCAGAAGAATGCAGAGCCCCAGGCATCATGGACATATAGGTAAAAACAGCCCTCTCCAAAAAACAACACAGCATCAATGGGACCGGATGGTGTCCCAGGCTGCGTCTTACACGAGTTCCAAAAGGAACTAAACCCTCACCTAAATTCACTGTTCAGACTCAGCCTTACCACAGGCTATGTACCCAAAGAATGGCATACAGCAACAGTCATCCTGCTCCACAAAGGTGGTGCCACAACAGAACCTGGGAACTATTGCCCTATAAGCCTGACCAGCCTGGTCTGCAAAGCTATGGAGCGAATTATCATGGAACTCATAAACAGAAACATTGGGAAGCTCCAGATACTGGACCCTACCCAATTCGGCTTTGTTAAAGGCAGATCTTGCCTCCTAAACCTAGTTGACTTCTTTGAAACAGTTACCAAGGCCATAGATGAAGGGAAGGTAGTCCACACAGCCTACCTGGACCTCACTAAGGCCTTCGACACCATTCCCCATTCTGGCATCATAGACAAGCTTACCAGCTTGAACATTATCCCCTATGTCATGAGATGGGTGGCCAACTGGCTCATGGATAGAACACACATGGTCAGAGTTACGGGTGCCATGACCGACTCTAAACCAGTCACAAGTGGCATCACACAGGTCTCGGTCCTGGGACCCCTCCTGTTCAGTATATACTTATCTGAGGTACAGGCAAGCACGGGAGGACTATGGCTGACAAAGTTCAAAGATGACTGCAAACTGGGGGCCATAATTGACTCTCTGGCTGACACAAACATCCTCCAGAAGGGTCTTACAGAGACAGATACCTGGTGTCAAAACCATGGCCTCAAGCTGAGTGCCAAAAAATGCATAGTCATCCCCTTTGGAAAAAACAAAGTGCCCACGAATTACTACATAGGTGGTAATCCACTAGGTACAGAAAATGTAATTAGGGACCTGGGGACCCAGGTAGATAGTAACCTCGCCTTTAATAATCACATTGCCAAAGTGGTTACATATTCCTTCTGTGTAGCCCACCTAATCACAAAAGGGTTCACCTCTAGATCAAGAGAGGTCATTGTGCCCCTCTACTCATCACTCATTAGGACCATAATAGAGTGCAATGCCCCATTTGGTATGTACCTTAATTGGCACATGCAACAGCTGGTAAGACCACAGAAGTACCTCACCAAGAGGATCATGGGCCTCAAAGAGATGCCCTATGCAGCTTGACTAAAGAAACTCCAGCTCTACTTGGTTGCTTACTGCCTGCTCATAGGTGATCTATGCCTGATGTATAAGGCCATGTCCAACCCGGAATTAATGGACATGCTCCACCTCAAGAAAAACAAATCTCTTAGAGCCACACACTTCAGTGAATTAAACCTCAGCAAAGCAATAAACAGGATGTGCTGGAGGGATAGATTCCTGTCCCAGAGACTTCCCTCGCTCTGGAACAGAATCCCAGTTGATGTTAGGCAGAGCCCCTCACAGACTTTCTTCAAGAGGAATCTTGACGAGTGGATGGGAAATTGTAAATTTACCCTTGGGATCACTTCAGTGGCCCTGCTAGATGGAGGCCCAGGAAACTAATTTAAAAGGGAGGTGAAAGCCAACACATTCTGGCTAGGCTTATAAATGCCTTGGGCAGATAGCCTAGTACTTACCTATGAACCTATGAACCTACACGGTCTAGGGACCTAAACCTTGTCACCACAATAAACAGAACATGCCAGAGGGATAGATTCCGATCCCAGAGACTTCACATACTCCAGAATAAACTACCTATCTATATCAAACAAAGCTCCTCATTAGCACTCTTCAAGAAAAATCTTGATGACTGAATGGGAAATAGGAAATTCACCCTGGGGATCACTTCTGTGTCTCTGCTTGACAGTGGCACAGGAAAATAAATTTCTTGGGTGGCAAAAACCAGGGTACCTTTTTGGCTGGGCTTGTATAGGCCCCAGGGCCGATAGCCTAGTAGGTACCTACCTATGAACCTATGAACCTTTGAGCCTTGCCTAAAAAAGGTAATATGGGGACAGCAAGAGCCTTGGCCAGTATTCAGAAGCATAGGGTCGACAGATGCAAACCATCTGTATCGAAGCAACAAGGCTTGTCTATCATGTCATCACAGGCAGACAGAGACTGGATCCTCTTTGAATGACACCAGAAGCTCAGCCAATTGTTGAAGTTTATCATCTTTCTGTTATATTGCGGTATCATGTAGGTGAAGGTAAGATGCTACTCATGGTTTGACCCTGTGTGTGTCAGCATGTGGTGCATCAACCCATATATGATATGGTCATGGCCTATGCATACAATACACTCACAATACACCTAGTACGATAAGCCTGCTGAGGTTAGCAAATGAAAAAAACCTTTGTGCAGACTGTCAGCAAGTAATGTCTGTATTGCACCCTGTAACTCCATATTGCTTGCTGAAGTGTAAAGAAGTACTTAGTTTGGATTAAGAACACCGCACTTGCCAAGTGTGTGTGTGTGTGTGTGTGTGTGTGTGTGTGTGTGTGTGTGTGTGTGTGTCTCTCCCTGGGGAGGAGCAACCTTTTTGGAGACTACTCACACACCTTAAAAGTGGTATACTCATTTTTGTCAAGTCTCATGATGTCACCATCGTACAAATATACCTATGGAAAGATGAAATCCTGGTAATGTGTATAGTGTGTTGTGTAAATGCATACTGCTGTAATATCATAATGTAACAAGGTAGCGGTTTGAATCCTGCACTTACCTAATGTGTGTGTCCTCCTGAAAAGGAGCAACCTTTTTGTAGACTACTCACACCCCTTAAAAGTGGTATACTCATCTTTGTCGTCTGATGATGTCACCAACCTACAAGTATACCTGTGGAAAAGGGAAATCCCAGCAATGTGTATAGTGTGTCGTGTAAATACATACTGCTGGAGTATCATAATGTAGTTAGGAAGGAGTTTGAATCTCGCACTTGCTGACTGTGTCTGGGCTCCAGGTGTATGACACTGTTGGTCAACGTGGAGTGGGTTTTGATTTTTCTAGTGTATGACATATCACAATGACAACTGTATGTGCATTACACATGTAAGGTAACTGTGGGGCAAATCCATATACATACATGTGACCTCAAGTATTTCATAGGTGGGTACTCTGCTTTCTCCATGAATGCATGTGTTATCTTTGCCAGAGCATGCTGGTGCTTTCCAGACCTTAGGTCACTTCTGTATGCTTGTGACAAGCTTAGTCACTTCAGTGATCCCTGGGCTACGTCTTCCACTTTACATCCACTCATCACGGTTTCTATTGAAGAGTGTGAGTGAGGGTTTATGCTTGAGTATATTTGAAACCTGTTCCAAAGTCTGGCAAAGATGACTAATCATTATAGGTGTGCAACAACCTCTGTGGATCTGCATGCAAACCGTTTATTGCTTATGTGCTCCACAGAGGGATTTCCAAAACCCTTTGGTAATGTGATCATCAAAGGAGAGATGACTTAACACATGGCTCTATGTATACATTAGTACCTGTTCCACATTTTGGGGGCTACTACCTATGTGGTACTCTGGGGATACTTTGTTTTCTAAAAGTGGATAACTATGCTTTCTTAGGCTTATAGATTTACAGCATGAGTTTGACACTAGGTATCTGTCTGTATGATACCCTTTTAGAGATGTGTGTGTCATTTGGAGAATAAAGTATAGCCCATAGTATGCATTGTCATCAAACGTGGGCAGACATATCTCTACTGTGTTTGCTTGTACCTAAGAAGGCTATATGCCAAACAGGAGTGGTCCCAGGACTGAGTGGAGGTGAATACCACTTGTTACTGGCACAAAATAGTACACGGAGGCTGAAAATGTTACTGTGTGTCCTACATCTGTGCGTCAGTTGTCAAGCCATCATCTAACAATCGTTTATGGTCAGTCTGTTGAGGTTATGTATAATACCAGTATGTGGGATGGGTATGAATTGCTAGTGAGCTATAGCTCGGCTGTTGACCTCCCCTCCCTGACCTATAGCCTTGTTGACTGGCTTGAAGTCTACTAGGTGTAGCAGCCATGATCTGGCCTTTAGAGAATCTAAGTGGGTATGGTGCAGTGTTTGCAGATTCATAATGTCTCTGTTAATGAGTTCCATAATGCTGTGCTCCATAGCCTTCCAGATAACATTGGTCTGGCTTATAGGGTGAGAGTTTCCAGGACCTGTTGTAGTTCTACCCTTAATCAATTTATGTTAGCATTTGCACTGGGTGTGACAAGGGTGGACAGGTTTAAGAATAAGTATATTAGAGGGTCAGGCCAGGTTTAAAGATTAGTACACCATGCCGGATAGGCAGGATTAAGTTGGTTTGTACATGTGCTGAGGAAGGATGCAGAGTATATTGTGAAATAGATGCTAAGGATGAAGCCTTCAGGTAACAGGAAAAGAGGAATGCCTAAGATGAGGTTTATGGCTGTGGTGAGAGAGGACATGCAGGTGGATGATGTGATAGCGCAAGATGCAGAGGCCAGGAAGAAATTATGTACTGTGGCGACCCCTAATGGGAGCATCCGAAAGGAGAAGAAGAAAATGTTGTAGCTCAACCCTTGTGGACTGTGAACACCATTACCGTGTGTCATTCCACAAGTATGTAACCTGTATAGAGGCTGTATCTGGACAGAGCATTTAGGTGATTGGTGACTTCATATGTCAGCTTGTGTATGACACAGCCAGGGACACTGACCAGTACCATTGCCACTGTGGTGTGTACTTTGTTAAAGAGATGTTTTAACTAGAGTGTCTGTGAATCATCAGGTTTTACATTCTTCAGGTCTGGAAATGTGGCCCTTGTGTAATGACAGGGTGGTGAAATCCACACTCAAACTGTCTGACAAGGAATTGGTAATGTCAGTCAGATAAGTATACTTTGTTACCATTTACATTAACTGTGACCTGATCTGAAATTTCCCCTGTAGATTATGAACAACACTGAAGAAAGCTTTAGCGTTGTCTTTGGAATCCTTGCCTTTTGTATTTTGAAGCTTGCCTTGTATGTTTATTGAGGGATTGTATTTTCCCAATGATACTGACCAGAGAGGTTATCCCTTCTTGGTATGTAACTCTTTTGGTACAATTTCACACCTTCTATTATATATTTAGTTTATGGCAGGGGTCCATGAGACTAATGCACTTTTACTGTATAAGTGAGAATTTCTTGTGTTTGTGATGGCACAGTCCATGCAACCCTGTAGGTGAACAGTGTGCACTAATAAAGGATTATGCAGCTGGGACAGTGTTAACCTTAGTAATGAAAACCAATGACAGATAGCAACAACAGCATCACCCACAGCACAGTGTCAACCCATGTCATACACACACATGTGTACTCAAGTTCCAAAATGTGTGTAGTACAATGCATACTGGCCACCAATAGAAAGTATGGAGTGTTAACACTGGCCAGTACGGGGCATGTCACCCTGCCCATGTGTCCAGTATGCACGTACATGCAGACAGTGCACCTCCACCATGTTCACAAATGTACACCTGCAGACCTGTGCTGCACACACCCCACACTTACTCTCCACTGTATAACACATGCTGACACAACTACACACATCAGCCAAGTGGCACATGGGCAAACAAAACACAATTAGAATAAACACTGGTGGAAACAATACAACATTGCTAATTACAGCTTTAATGCATCATGCCTGCTCAGCTACACCTTCAAGGATATCATTACACTTTACTGCTGACAACATGCTACACATTCAACCATTGCTATACTTTATTAAAGTCACCCTGTACATTAACACCATGTTAGCCTGTTCCTGCATCAATGTTACAGATGACAGGAGGTGGCACAGGTTTCATCATATGCACAGGGTGTGTTGTTGGTTTGCCAGAGGCCTACACTGAGCCATACAATCAACATGTATGTGTGAGGGCCATGAGTACTGTTATGGGCCAATGTTGATGTAATGTGTGCGGGTATGTGTTTGCCCTAGGTTTCTGGTTTATGTGTGTGTGTCTGCATGCACACAGTTCCACCATGTGGCTGCCATATATGGGGATTGTGAGACAGCTAGAAATTGTACCTGGCAGGCTTTACAGATCACCGTCTTTGGCCATAGATACAGAACCTGTGCCTGGCAGGGGGGCTACAGATAGTATCAGGTACTAATCCAGACTGGGCACTATCCGAAGAGGTTGACATATGTCCATTGGATCCAGGCCCCTGCTGGGACTTGCCAGAGCCACGTGCATGTGGTCTTCTAGGATGGTCTATGGACAGCCCCCCCAACATTGCTGGGGCTGGTACTGGCACTACAGGAGTGGCTGTGACTTGTTGGACATCTACGGTGACCTCCAGCTGCTGATGTTGCTGGCATATGTCCACGTCAACGTCTCAACCATCACACACTGTCCTGACACATGGACATGACATTGTGGAGGGCATCCAATGTCTCACCCCAACATCTATCAATGACCTCAGTGTAATTATGTATGGCACCTGCTAGATCACGGATACTATCATTTACAAAGGTGTTATGAGCCCTCTGTGCCCTTAGTGCCTGTCTGGTGTACCGCTCCATTCATGTCTGTGCCTCCATGACAGCCTGGAAGATGCATGTGGTAGAAAGAGGTGTGGCACGTCTGCCTGGGGCATGATGACCAGCAGTGCTCTGACGAGAACTCCTGGGCATCTGCCTATGTGGTACCATTCCAGACATCTGGCTATGGCTGCTGTGTCCTGATACATGTGCCACAGATACCACACTGTCCTGGCCAGTGCCAACCATACACTGTCCCTCAGCTAAGGGCAATGGTGATGATGGATGTACAGGCAGTATGACTCTGTGCATGGATGGGGTGGAGACTTGTGTACTGTCAATTGGTGGCCCAACAACAGACCCTGACAAACCTGCCTGTGCCTCAACACACCTATTCTCATGATCACTGTCTGTCTCAGTGACATCAGGTTCCCTGCTGTACTGAACCAGCCCCACCTCGGCACCTGTGAGAGGAAAACAGGAATCACACTTTAAGACCTGAACATGATGTCAGACCACTTGCACACATGCACACATGCACACACACAAAAATACACTCCTCCCTAAAGCAGACACACACAACACCAGCAATCTCAGAACATACACAATACCAGGTGATGGTGAGGTACAGTATCACAAGCAAAACAGTCATATCACACATGTCAGCATGCAGGACATGTGTTGCTCAACAACATGCAGTGCAAGTGTAGACAGTCCTTGTTACTAACAGTATACATGGCTTTGATGCATGTGTTTTGTTATTAGGTGATGGGCCTCCCCCTGGAACACAATGCATACATGGACACAACATTGCTGTGCAGGTATTCAGAACTCAATAGCATAACAAGACATATATGTGTCAGTTGGGCAAATGGTGATTGGTATGCATATTGTTTAGAGGTGCATATGTGTGTACACATGGAACATTAAGGTGTATAGCAAGCTGTATAGCAATGAAAGCTATGTGTAGTACTGTGGTTACAATAACTGGATGGGGTATAGTACCATAGGCCATCATCATGAATCATCATGTGGTCACTCAAGGCTACAAATGTTTCCCAAACTAGCACTACTCATGCTGTACCGGAGCTGTACTACCTTGGCTACATTCACCATTTCACAAACAGTTGTTACATGAGTTTGTAAGGAGGCCAATAAGGAGCATTCCCTGACATGAATGTTTAATGTGTTGCAGAGTGTTTAAATGCCCCATGATAGGCTTCTACCCCTCAGGTATATTATGTGTAATGCGTGGATGAGATTTTGGATACTGGAGTGTGTCTTTACAGAGGGTTTGGGAATCCTTTATGTGTAGCATGTTAAAATGCTCTGTGTATGACATAGAAGTGTATGTTATGTGCATGTTGAGTATCAACTGTGCCTATCCAATGGTCAGTACAGTCTAGCCACATTTGTTTGAGATGGTCTGGGCATTGCATGTGTTTGAGGCAGCTAATCATATTAGTGAGATGTGTGTGGTCTTGCACCAATCATGCACAGCATGCATTACGGGTAGCTGTGTTACATGTGTACATGGCCTACACCTTAACTATGACATGCATTTTTTATTTACAATAATAAATGTAGAACACACTCACCAGCATCTGTCCGCTGCCTTGATGTCACCCCATAGGGACCTACATAGAGATGAGACAGTTTGTTAGTGGCCACAACTGGGGCATTGCTACTGTGTGTTTGCAATCTTACAGTACAACAACAGTTTACATTCACAGGGCTACAGATTATGTTCCAAATGATCAGTATTGCACAACAGGCTCCACATTTTTTAATGACATACTCCACATCTCACATATGCATGATCTACCAATACAGATAACAGTAGTCTACAGATATGCCATGTTACCTGCATGCTCCATGTGTGCTTGCTGGGTGGCTCCAACCTCCATCATGGTGTACATCTGCTGCTGTTGTTGTTGGGCAGGTGCCACCAGGCTCAGGAGAAGCTCTTCCACACTGGTGAGGGGGGATGGATATTAACACCACCTCCTGTTGCAAGCTGTTGTATCCGCACATCAGCAGCACGCTGACGGACATGTCTGAGAAGATCACTGTAGTGGTGGCATACCTGCTCATATATCTGGTTATGGAGGCCTACTTCATTTACCCTGTGGACAACATCTTGCCACATTGCAGTACTCTCCTGCTGGTCCTGGCTGGTTCATGAGAACATGAGACTGTAGTGCTGAATCATACTGGTAGTAATTATGTCATCTTCAGCACTACTGTAAGTGGGGTTCCTGCGATGTGCCATGATCCCTGGAAGACATAAATATGAAAATATGTTTGAGCAAGTCATATGGCATATTTAACATTATACAGTACAGATATCACTGAACTGACATATATAGCAACCTATTAGCTAACCAAGAGTGAAACACTTTAACTGCCACTTATTACTGCTCACCCCACAACTGCTTGGAAGTGCCTGGCTCACTCTCAATCTAATGAATCATGTTCTGCACAGCAACAAAATAAAATCACTATATAAGACTATACAAGAGTACCTGACACACTGTATGCAACACGATGCACCACCTAGCCACAGCAGATATACATCAAGCTGATGTGTAAAGAAATATATCATCCATCACAATGAGTGTAAGGTCCAGTAAATGTATTACTATTATACCACACAACTTGTTAATGGCAAACCCATGTCCAAAATATGTGCACAATTAGGAATATAGGTCACATACTGCTGTAGTACACTATGAATGTTGCTAGATATGCAGTTATATGTTTTACCACACATATGTTAAAGGACATGTTACAGACATACCCACACACACATCAGACATAACTACAGGACACAAAGGTATGACAACCCAGATAAGCTTTCAGTGTGTACTATACAGTACTGTGTGTCAGTACTTACACAACCTTAATCTTGAGAAATGTAATCTGTGATGAATACAGGGACCACACAAAACAGTGGATGCAAGCAATGTGGACATATACCATACTTTGCTGTACAGGCCCAGAGCTTCAAGTAGTATTACAGTACACACAGGATTTGGATTCAACAGCAGTACCAATCAATAATCATAGATGTAGTGCTTTAGCCTCTAATGACACACCCTAGTTAAAACCAAGGGACTTAATCACGCTGTATGCAATCGCACTTTTTCTGCCTAGCAACAGAATACACAGCTTTTGCTAGGATCAAAGCAAGGACCCATAATACCATGACATCAACAGTTTCCCACTAAGCTGTCCCACAGACACATATCTTTGATGTATTCACAAACACATTGACCATCACAGTCAGTTAACAGTACAGAGAATCTATTGCAACAAGTAGATGTAGTTGTGTATGAGTATATATAACTATATATATATATATATATATATATATATATATATATATATATATATAAAAATGAAAATGAGCACAACCTCCTGTCTCAGAGCATGAAAAATGCACCAGCACGACACCAACAATTCATTATTTGTTCTGAAGAAGTCCTTGGTGGATGAAAGCGCTAAACTGCAAGTGTGTTTTTATCAACTGGATTAAACTTCTCATTTATCGAATTGTTGGTGTCGTGCTGGTGCATTTTTCATGCTCTGAGTGTGCTATATATATATACTGTTCTCAGTTTGTTTTGTTTTATATATATATATATATATATATATATATATACATATACACATCCATTGGTGTACATATACATATATATGTAGGCACATATACATTTCACCTTTCATAGTGAGAATATTAATTATACAAAGGATGTGAGGTGTACAGTAATGTAATAAAATCACACAATCTTGGGATAAATGCATTGAAGGTGTTCACAGCCCAGGTAGCTTTAGCAGGCCTCAATGGCTTCAACATTGCAAACTGAACAAACCACCCAAAGTGTTTAACCACCACATGTTATATACCAGCACTGTATGCTGTCTTGTTTGTCACACAATAAAACCTACATACAAATATGCGCATACTAACCTTCACCATCATATATATCTCCACCCTTCACAAACAGTTACAATATGTCCCCTGCTCTATGCACATATACAGATGTGAATATATATGACACATATATATTTCTCCATATGTGTGGGGCATACACACACAAGGTCCACACTGTTGTATGTCCCTGGACCTCACAGTTGAACTGTTGGGCCTTGCTGCAACACAAACAGGTGTCACATATGAACACACACTAACATTAGTGGGGGTATATATGGCTATAAATGCTAGATAAGCATACTAGACTGCTACTGCAGTTGCCAATGCTAAGCTACACTTTAATATGACTATCATGCATGTGTTGTTCTGTCACACCCATGTTTATATAATGTCAGCGCTAATCCCCCCAACAGCCATTGACCACACTACTGTACAGAACACAGATAACATGGATCAGATCTTTGACATTTAATGCTGAGCTACACATTTCACAGGTATGTCCCACTGCCCACAGGTACACACTGTATTGTCCATAGCAGTAGTTAACCAGAACATCTATGCATAAATAAGTACTGCTGCCACATATGAATGGTTCACATTATGTAATTCTTCAATAACAGCTACTACATGCCAGTAAATACATATGTGTCACATACCTTTCCGTTGTATGATTTGGTAATATTTCTTTTTTCTTTTCTCTGTCTCTCTCTCTCTCTGTCAGTCTCTGCAATAGAGTGATTGAGTTTGTTGGCAGAGACTGCAGCCTGCTTTTGTAGGTATTTACATATGAGCATGTGATGGCCTCTGCACCAATTAGTGGCCACTACTTGCTAATTGCATGCAGCCTTCTGTGTAGTAATTGCAGTAATCACTGTCATAGCAACCCAGTACTATACATTGCTAACTCAGGTAGGTGTGGCCCTTTCTGTGTTCCAAGATGGAGATCATCCTTGTTTGCTGTGGACATTATTGTTTAAGACAGAATGTTTGTATAGTTCTTATATCAGAAGCCAGGGATGTAGCCAGATATTTACATTTTGTACTCAGACCTAATGTTGCTGCTTCCAGTACCCACTTGTCAGTGTAGAAATGTACTCACCCCTTAAATTGCTACCCCAAGATACATGGAAAGATGTACTTCCTTTTCAACTTTTACAATTAACTGCCATACAAAGCTAGTTACTGAGATGTATTCCTTTGGCACAATAATTGTTTGGGAACTGCTATACTGTGAATATTCATTTACTCAGTTCTAAACAGTTTGTGCTTTTTTAGTGTTGACATTAGCACAAGCTGCTCAGAAAAACTGGACACATTTCAGTACAGTGAGTATGCTTACCTACATCCTTGGTAGACCCTGCACACACAGGTATATTCTACATTTGGATAGGGGTGCAGAAGGACAGAGAGCATAAGTATTATTGTGTGCATTTTATCTTGCTGGACATACAGGGTTGCTGTGTACATGTTAGTTTATCAAAGCAAGTAATCTGTCTGCATAACTCCCAACTGTGGACCTATCCACATGGTAGCCAGAGAATAGACTGTTATTTTATGTCTGTGCACCACACAGGTCTTTTCAGCAATAGAGCAATGGCATTGTTACAGTTGGTTGCTACCAGTACATGGCTACATCCATTTGTATTTCAGTGTTGTGTTCCTACATAAGGGTATGCTTCTGAAACTCCTTCCAAAGCTATTTGCAGTGTGTAACAGCAGAAAGGCTGATATGCCTCTGTGTTTCTGCCTCTGCCAGACCTCTCAAACACTCAGGTACATATTTGAACAGACTCAGGGAAAAGTAAGGAAAAAGTCAGGGACACCTTTAAAATGTTAGTGCCATTAAGTTGAAACATTGAGAGAATCAGAGCATATGAATTAATACACCTTTTCTGAAGTAAAAGAAGTGTCTAACTCTTAATTATTGTCATTATTCATTAAGTGTAATTCACCACCTTTCTGGCCAAAGTCAGTAGTTTTAGGAGGGATTCAGTGGGACAGAGCTAAAATTTGTGTCAAAATCAGGGATATCCCTGAAAATTAGGGACAGTTGGGAGATATGGCCTCTGCCCTAAACAGATATGCCAGTGTTTGTCCTGCTGTGCTACTGTGTGGGTTTGTAAAGTGATGGTGTAACATTATTTCCTGCTAGAATGGCTGCTTCTCTTATCACAGTTATGTAATGTAATCCCACAACAACGGTTGGTAAAGATCCACAGAACAAGTTGTGTGGTATGGCATTCCTATTTTTCCTTTACATTCACTCATTCTGATGCATGATATATTTATTTCAGCACCAACTTGTTGCATATCTACCATGGCTTAGTGATACTTCATGTTGTGTAGTGTGTACAAGGTCCGGGGGTCGAGACTGACAGAGGTGTTTTATTTTGCTCCTGAGCAGAACAAGGGCCCTCACCTACAGAGTGACTAAGGCACTTTTAAGCAGTTGTAAGTGGGTTTGCACGGGTTTGCGCGATGCTTAGCAATAATTAGCTAAGCGCAAACAAGCGCACACTCGTGCAAACCCGCTAACTACTGCTTAATGGTGCTTACTCCTGCTAACCCTGCGCTCATTTCTTTGAAAGAAAAGAAAATGGGGAGATAGGAAAGTGGTGAAAAAGGGGCACAAAGAGGGAAAGACAGTATGGAAAGTAGCTCGGGATGTGTAGGATGGGTGCAGGGAAGGTCCATAGCTGCCCATTTCTTTAACAGCAACAGTTGTGCATATGGAATAAATTTGGAGGTAGATATGAAACCTCCAACCCCTGAGAGAGGGGTAAGGACAACAAAGTATGTTGTAATGCCAATTAAATTACATTTTATGTGTCTAGTGGACATGTGTGCAAAATGGGCAGCTATGTATGGGGCGTAATTTTTTTTTTTGGGAGCAGATTGCCCTTTTTTTTTTCAGGTGAGAGTGGAATGTGGGGTAGGGAAGTAGGTATATTTGGGGAGGTGGGTTGGGGAGGTAAACAGACAAGACAAACAAGACACATACAGTGGCAGTATATGACACAGGTGGTGGGTGAACACCTTTGATGGGCAGGGATGTTTGGAAATCACAAGCCCATGAGCCCACAGATGGAAACAGTGGGACTGAGGTCCCCACCCATGGGCAGTCACCACTGCACCTTCACAGCTCAGAGGGTGGCTGTGCTGGGGGGTGTGTATGATGGGCAGGCTGACCCGGGAGTTGTGCCACTTGTGCCTCAAGCTGGCATAGAGGTTCTGCAACAGAACGTTCACTCTCTCTACGCACCACAGCCTGGACTGTTTGAAGGGTGATAGGTGGCCCTCCTCCACCCACACTTGCATGGGGGGGCCAAGCCCCATCCACTGCAGCGCTTCCATCCAAAGGTGGTACAGGGCCAATGGAGAAGGAGGTCCCAGGCTGGGCACCGGACCTGCTGGTGCCAGGTGCCATGGCCAGCTGAGGTGGGACAGGTGGTTCTGCTGGGACTGGCCTTCCCATATGAACTATATTTGGGAGGGTTTAATAAAGATATGAGTTAGTAACAGCCAACAGCATTCACAATTAGTTATAACAGCATGCAGAAGTATTCCCATTAACCCAACACACCAGATTTTCAACAGTTGAAAAGCAAGCATAACACATGCATATATAGAACAATAGTGGACATTACAACAGCATGCAGGTTGAATTGATGGCAACAGGCCACCAATATTGTGGTATTTTAACAGGGCACATGCATAGAAATAAATGCAATTATTTATAAACCAATAGGACATATGTCCTAACAACTGTTTTGAGATTAGACATACCGATTGAGGTGTGGAATTGCATTTTGTATGCACATACAGTAGGGTGGAAAAGGATAGCTCAATTAACAACTTATATATCCTTCTAGTTTTCACTACATTCCTATTAACTGCAATTATATGTCCCTTACGTGTATTATTATTACCCTACCCAATGTCCTTATATTGTGCAATTGGATTTTGCTAGATCATTATATACATGAGCTGTATCATACATACAAACTGCCCAAGATGCAGATGTTACTGCTACATATTTTGAGAGTTGCTCACACACACACTACTGCTAAGATGGTACACTGACAGCTCTACTTTCATATAATTATCTAGATATGTTTAGGTGAAAGTATCAGTTATATGTTAACAGCTCCCTACATTTCTGGCAGCACACTGACATTTCTGGGGAACAAAATGCCAAGCTACTCATGTGCCAGATTAACCTGTACATGCTGGGCATGAACCAACAGTTGTGGGCTGTAAATATGCATAAATGCTACTGGCACTCCCTTCATCCATGTTTTATGGGCCTACCCAAGTGTGGATTAACACTGCTTAATACAACAGTACTATTTGTAAAATGCAACAATACAACAACATATCAAAGAAAATGACACAGACGCACTCCAGGAATTATACTTTTATTAAAGGATTATTACATCTTATTTATTGGGTTAAAACACTTTTTGAAGGCTCTCTCATTTATTTTATATAACAGTACATGCAGAATTATTACTAACCTGCCTGATGACGCAGCCTTTGCAACCTATCTTCATGGGCTTGCTGATTCAAAGCCCAGACACCTGCAGCTGTGAAGTAAATGCAGTGATATTGAGACATACCTATCCATAGTATAGACAAGCATAGCAATTCTTAACTACTTAATACAATGGCTACTTACTCAGTACTGGGGCATTAGGCATCACAAGGGACTTCTGGATCCTCTGGTCCAGTTGATCCTCCTTACATCGCTTCAGGTCAGAGTAATGGTGCCTGACTTGCTCACCAGTCCAAGGAACACCAGTGGCACTGGTGAGATCACAAGCTAGAATGTTCCAGGCCTCCATTTTATATTGGGTGCCCAGGTACTGGCCCCGCAGGAGTCTTTTCTCATGATTGTGGACAAGGAGCTAAACCATTACTTTGGTCTCCTCAATGCCCCAGCGTTGCACTCAAAATCGAGTGCCTTCTCCAACACCGGCCATGCTGACTGCAGAAGGGAGCTACAATCAGTTATGGCAAGTATTCCCGCCTGTGGAGCTTAAATATGCCTCATTTCCTGCACTTATTTGTGATTGGCCAGTTTTGAAAAACTCAGCTGTAGGCACACCTGCTTAGCTGATGTTAGCAATGTTTAATATTCCTTAGATAGATATGTGCCTGTTGAAAGTGCATGGTTATGAAATGCTGTCATGGCTTAGTGGTTATGTACTGTGACTATAGGTTCATAGGTTCATAGGTAGGTACTAGGCTATTGGCCCTAGGGCCTATACAAGCCTAGCCAAAAATGTACCCTGGCTTTCGCCACCCAAGAAAATTATTTTCCTGTGCCCCTGTCAAGCAGAACCACAGAAGTGATCCCCGGGGTGAATTTCTTATTACCCATCCAATCATCAAGATTTTTCTTGAAGAGTGCTAATGAGGAGCTCTGTTTGACATAGATAGGTAGTCTGTTCCAGAGTATGGGAAGTCTCTGGGACAGGAATCTATCCCTCCAGCATGTTCTGTTTATTGTGGTGACAAGGTTTAGGTCCCTATAGCGTGTAGCTCAGAGTGATTGGGATTTCTTTAAGTGGAGCATGTCCAACAGCTCTGGGTTTGACATAGCTTTGTATGTTAGGCAGTGATCACCTCTGAGTAGGCGATATGCGATGGAGTAAAGCTGGAGTTTTTTGAGACGGTCTGCGTAAGGCATCTGTTTGAGGCCAGTAATCCTTTTTGTGAGGTATTTTTGTGGCCTTTCCAGTTGCTGTAGATGTCTTGTGAGGTACATACCAAAAGGGGTGTTGTACTCTATAATGGGTCTAATGAGTGATGAGTACAGCGGAACAATGACCTCTTTTTTTCTGGATGAGAAACCTTTTGTAATGAGGTGTGCCACATAGAAGGATTTCCTGACCACTTTGGCAATGTGATTATCAAAGGAGAGACTACTGTCCACCTGTGTCCCAAGGTCACTTTTTACAATTTCGGTGTTAAGTAGACTACCACCTATGTGGTAGTTCATGGGTACAGAATTTTTACCAAAGGGGATGACAATGCACTTTTTGGCATTGAGCTTGAGACCATGTCTTCGACACTAGACATCTGTCTCAGTGAGGCCCTTTTGTAGGATGTCCACATCGTTAGGAGTTTCAATTATGGCTCCTAGTTTGCAGTCATCTGCGAATTTAGTTAGCCAAAGACCTTCTGTGTTAGCCTGTACTTCAGAGAAGTAGATACCAAACAGGAGAGAACCCAGGACTGAACCCTGTGGTACTCCACTTGTCACTGGTCTGAAGTCTGATTTGGAGTCTGTTACAGTATCCTGAGTTCGAGCCCTGTCACTGCTTTTTATTTTCCTACTGGCCAGACCTGAATGGTTAAGGTACAGTAAAGTAGGTGTGGCCATGTTTAGCCGACTTTGCTCAACTTTGCCCGATGTTGCCCACCGTTGCTCGACGTTGCTTGACTTTGCCTTATGTTGCCTGACATTGCGCTAATTAGTGCGGTGCGCAGCTACTCACAAATACGTTGTATTTGTGCTGGTTAGCGCAGTGCGCATCTACGCGCAAATACATTGCACTTGTTAACTTGCTGCTCAGCTATGAGCAATTGGTTTTAAATATGCTAAATACTGCTAAAATGTGCTTAGCAGTGCTTTATATTGCTTAAAATAAGTTACTCATGCCTCAGAATGCATAGCCATTTCACCTTCATATATATATATATATATATATATATATATATATATATATATATAAAATTCGTTCACTACTGCATATAACATTTGAATGCTTTTTACAAAACTTATACATGATAAATGTTAGTAAATATTTTTGTATACAAATTTCCAACACAAAATGGAATGTGCAGTAGTGGGACTGGAACCTGGAATGCCTTCTCTTTGTGTGAAGGCTCTAACCACTACGCTATCGCTATTTTGCTTAATTTGCATATTTTTTCTTATTATCCTCGTTGGTGTCTAAGCTGCTAACTGTAGCTAAGCAATGGGAAATCCCATGCAAACACGCGCAAATACGGGCAGCTATATCGGAAATAAAACAAAAAAATTCTTTTAATTTTTAAATTTGTACGTGGTTTAACATATGGGGAAGTGTAGTATTACAATGCACACGTGAGCAGACTCGCTCATGTAACTCGACATTTCTTGGGTTTTGTCAGTGCAGGGGAGTGGATTTTTGGACTGCTCGGCAGTCCGACACACCCCCTACACTCGTCCATGCTCCATGTAAGTTTTACAGTTGAGGCAGCACGCCCTCACTAATATGCATGGCATGCTGCTGTCCTACTCTTAGACTGGCGTTTCTGTGTAAGACTAATCTAGTCTTACACAGAAGATTAGTAAATCCTGGGGATGATCTTTATGTTCTTCTATATGCCAGAACAAAGCCTTTGTTGTTTTCCCCTTTTTTATTTCATAAAGATGTTTATATATTCAGTAACTGAGCTCTTGCACTCCATTTTTCCTATATAAAAACCTTCACATATTTGACATAAAGCTCCACAGGCCACCCCTGTAGTATCACAGTTATATTTACCTTGTATTGAAATATCCACCCTATTAATAGTGATTCTATTGCAGTCTATTATATACTTACACATATTACATCTCCCACATTTATATATTCTAGGATTATTAACCTCCATGTTTTCCTTCGATTGCAATAATTCCTTCAAGTTCTGCCCTCTCTTATATATAATGATAGGCCTCTCCCCAAATATTTCATATATATAATTATTTTCTCGTAAAATTTCCCAGGTTTTTATTTACTATCCATCTGATTTTTGCACTCTCTAAGTTATAGGCCATTATAAGGGCTTTGGAAGAATGGCCCTTCTTAGTAGTCCCGTTTATCTCACTATCGGCCCTATTAATGCCCAGATTCAAAATAGAATAAAAATGTCCATTTTTGTCTTTTTAACGACACTTCGTCTATTAATTCCTCCACCATTACACTAGGAAACCCCCTTTTAGATAACATATCCAGGAGTGTATCCCATTCATGCCTAATGGTCATCCATTGTGGTCATCAGGGCCACCCCCACCAACTTCCCCTTAACTACCACTCGCTTTTGTTTATATGGGTGAGAGCTCGCAAAATGCAACAACATATTCAAATAAGTGGGTTTTCTATATACCCGTGAAGTATATCGACCAAATTCATAATTTTTCTCAATCAATGTATCTAAGTAGGCCATTCTATCCTTATGTACAAAATCATTTGTTGTTTGAATAAATATGTTTTTATTTGAATTATTGATATCTGCGTGGTCAGTCTGAGAGCCCTGGAATCTACTTACACTGTCATTCTATCCTTATGATACAAGTGAGTAAAGGTTAAGACATTTGTACTTGAATTTATATAATTAATAAATTCCAGCAATCTTTCTTCCCCCTCCCTCCATATAATAAATATGTCATCCAAATAGCACAGAGTTTCATAACACTTCCAATAGTTTGATTTAAGATGTAAAGGGATTCCCGTTGTAACATGACTATGTTAGCCAATAAAGATCCCACCGGGGAACCCATTGTCACTCCCTCCATTTGTTTATAAGTATTTCCTTCAAATATTAAAAAAAAATATTTTTTAATTTTTTAATATTATCTCCAGCAACTCCATATATGTATTTATTAATCCCTGTTCAGCACCCCTTCTAGCTAAACTCTATTGGCTTTTCCCGGTTAGGGGTCGTCACAGCAGAACTCCGGTCCACTCATGATTGGCAGTGGATTTTTACGGTGCCGAGTTGCCAGCCCGATGCCTAACCTTCAACGAAGGCACACCCATTCATGCTCGCACCTACCTGCACGTCTTTAGCATCACTTGACC
The DNA here is from genome assembly GCF_019279795.1 of Protopterus annectens. NCBI lineage: Eukaryota > Metazoa > Chordata > Ceratodontiformes > Protopteridae > Protopterus > Protopterus annectens. The sequence goes on from NC_056744.1 coordinate 984,928,627, forward strand.
GCTGGGAGGACATGCAGACTCTACACAGAAGGCACTCCAGCCGAGAACTGAATGGGAAAATCTCTTGCTGTGAGGCGACAACGCTAACCGCTGCACCACCCCTTCTAGCTAAATATGCTCCAAACCATTCTAGTCCCTCCAGATGTGGGATTATTGTATACAGGTCCTTTATGTCTATTGTTACCAGTAGATCTGTTTCATCATACTCAACTTCATTCATCTTCTTCAAGAAATCTCATGAGTCCCTACACAGATGCTTTTCATCCAATAATAAATGTTTCAACTTATGATCTAAAACGTATGGGCAAGCTACTGTAATAGAGCCCCTCCCATCAACTATGGGTCTCATGGGGGTTTCCACTGATTTATGAATTTTTGGGACACTAAACATTGTGGGGATCACAGGGGAAACAACATTCAAATATTTGTAGTCCTGGAACCTAATATTCCCTTCTATAAACATGTCCATAAGGTGGCCAGCTATTTTGTTATAAGCTGTATTTAATTCCAATCTTCTGGATGCATCATAAGCTCTTCCCTCCAGTATTTTGAAAATACATCGGTTATAATTTCATTTGTACATTATAACCATCCCCCTCCTATATCTGGTTACATGGCTCTAAGTCCAAAATCCCTAGTATAACATATTTTCTCATGATCAGTTTGCTCAAAGTTTGCGTTCATTGTGCTATCATTACTGCCCAACATGACCCTTAAATCCAATTCACACATTTTTTCAAACAAGCTTAGAGCAGGATACAGGGATGGATTATATAACCTAGAAGTTCTAAGTATATCATTATTTTCCAATACATTTTTGAAAATTATGGAAAAATTAAACTTACGTACAAACATTTTTAAGTCCAATATTACATCCGCTAAATTGGCTGGTCTAGCTGGTACAAAATTAACCCCTTTTGTGAAACTATCCGCACAGGTGTAGTCAAAGTGAATGTCTGTAAGTTAAATAATTTAAAGTCTCCTTCCATATTATATATGATGGTCACCCCCCCTATCCCCTTGTTCATCCATTAAATGATGGTTATTCATGTCCTCCTTTTGAAAGACAAATAAGTTATCACCTTGTATGAGATTCACCTTGTATTCGGGTTGTAATGGGATGGTGCATTGGCCTGATAAATTGTTCATTGATTCTTCCTGTTGTATTGCCAATAATGTCTCAGATCTTGATTCGGATTGGCTGGATCCGGGGGTTGTCAATTCCTAATTCCCTAGGATCGTCTCAATCTGGGAAAATCCCCCCATCATTCATCTCCTCCTGGTAAGTGACTGTTCTAAATATACCAGTTTCCTGTTCCTCATATGCATTAGAATGTATTCGATTTTCCTCCCTTATTTCTGGTGGCTGATCATTACCATCAAGCGTACGTCTTCCCCAAACCTGAGATTCCAGAAGTTTGGGGTATGCCGTACCATTCATATAGTCCTTTCTGTCATGCTGTAACTTTTTTTAATTTATAACCTTTCAAACATTGCTCTAACACCAACCTATAAGTTGTTAGCTTTAACACAACATGCTTGATAAAAACAAGTAACAACAGAGGTAAAGACTACATAGTCTAATGAAATACGTCTATTGCATGTTCACAACATAGAGTCTATTTTTCATCATGATTCTTCCTGCTGAGGATAATGATTGGGTTGTTCTGGTGGCAAAACTGGGTATGAACCATAAGCAATAACTGGCTAAACCATTTACAGCTCTAATTTGTTTGCTTGTCTGAGTTTGCATTATTTTCATCAATTTTGCCTAGATGAAAATACAGAAATGCTTTTTTAGGAGTCTGTCCAAATGTACATGTATACAGGTTCTCTGTTAAATTTGCCATGTATAAAACATCTCAAACATGTTGAATATTTTGCAGTTATGTAAACCAACTGTTAATGAAAATTATGAACATCTAAGTATGCAGTAAAAAAATTAATATGGTTCTGTGGGTCTGTATTACAACGTCAAACTAACAGGAGTTCGAACGTTGTAATATCGAACCCAAAAGTCCGAAATACGAAAATAGCAAAGGCACGACACAAAGATTTTTTTCCCAGGGAAAACAATCGGTGGACCGTTTTCGGGGCTTTGCTATTTCCTCCACTGTGGTGCGATCTCAGAGTTGGTATATTTAAGTAGGGATGTGTGTGTGTGTGTGTGTGTGTGTATGTGTGTGTGTGTGTGGGGGGGGGGCACAGCCCCCCACATTGGGGGGGTGTGGGGTGCAAAGCCCACCACTTTAGTTTAAGTTACAAGTGTGTTTTTTTTTTGTAATGGAACAGCGATTTTCTGTGTTTTTGTAATTAATCCATTAATTATTTGAAAATTGTTAGCAGCCAGTGGAAACCAGAGGGCATAACCATAAACTTAAAAATTCCAAAAGGTATTATAAAAGTATTTCTTTCCTTAGGTTGTTCTATTAAGGGAATCCTCCCCTACCTCTAGCAAGATCCAAAGCACTTATAAGTTAGTAAGAGCTAATCATTGTACCACATCATCATCATTAGTGAATGCAAGTGGACAGCAACCAAACTGAGATACCAGATTCAATGTTCTCACATCCAAACATAGTAGTTTCTTTCCATTCGGCTTATTGACAATCACTAATGGTAGGACCATTCACTTCTGGAGTGTTAAGAAATGTATGGTTATAATAAACTTATTATTTTTTCTAGATTAGTTTTGTCCCTTTTCTACCAGTTACCCACCCTGCTGTACTTAATCAGTCCACTTATTCCACCTTACGCAAAAGCCGATTTATAGGAGGCTGCCATTCAAGCAGCCATCAACGGTATTTTATGTGCCATAATACATTAGTTCTCATGGCAGCCTTGACTTGGGGGTGCCCAGCCTACTCACCCTTGGGCATGAGTGCTTCCTTGTCATGTCCTTAGCCCTGACTACAGTGGTGATGTACTGTTAGTAGGCATATGCCCTGTCCTTCCTGCTCCATTTTACTGTAATCAGGTTATGATTGGTTTGAGTAATGCAATAGATGACCTGTTTATCATGGCCCCCACTCCACACCCAGGATTAGTGAACCAGTGGTGGTCATTCACTCCCATATTTCCTGACCTGTTTCTCTGGCATCTAGGTCATATGTCAGTCTAGGGATACCTGGGTTGTAGGTTTATAAAATGAAATAGTGAGTAATGTCTATCTGATATATAATCAGATGGTTTCCACTGGTCAAAGCTTCAACTGGACAAAAAATGAATAAAAAACATTTTTTACAGGGCAGCAAGCCCCCCCCCCCCGCATCCCCCCATGTGGAGGGATTTCCCTCACCCCTTATGTATATTTATATGTATATCAATATCTATCTATCTATCTGTCTTTCTGTTTATCTATCTATATATGTACAGATACACACACACATATACATACACACACACACACACACACACACACACACACATATATATATATATATATATATATATATATATATATATATATACAGATATAGATATATACACACATATGTACACTAACTCTGTGATTGTACAATCACAAAGAAAAGTGAAAAGTAAAGATATATAAATAAACTGTGAAAAACTTACTGTACTGTAATAGAAATAATACCAACAGTGAATCTCTATACAAAATAACAATCAGTGAGTTGCAACTCATGGAAGTATTTTCAACGAGTTGTAATCTTGTCCACTTTACAACACTGGTAGGGAAACCAGGCTGCTGTCATGGTTTTATCATTCTTTGTCACGAAGTCAGCAATAAGGTTTATATTTCATTAACGACTTTCTGTCTTTCTGCCTGAAGGCTATGATGGGGCCCAATTCCAGTGTATTACTTGCACTGAGAGCAGGTCTTTTGGAATCTGGCCCCTGGTGTAAGCCTGTTTATAAATGGGTCTTGCACCAAAGTAAGTCAATTACACTGAGATCACATATTTTAGAATCAGGGCAGACTCTTTTGGAATCTGGCCCATAGTCTTAGCCTTACAGGCATTGGTTGAGGATGACCATAGTTTCATGTTCTGTAACAGAAATTCTACCAGATGTTCTGTCATATTAGTCTTTGTATATACCAAGAAGCTTCTTAATTTCTCTTTTTTTGTATATCCATCAGAAATTCTTTAATTATGACAACCTTACACTAATTAGTTTTACAGGTTCTAGTCAAATAAGGGCCCTGGTGGCTGGTGCTCATAAACATAGTGTACTGATAAGTAAAAGCACTCTGTGCATCAATGTGTTTAGTACACTGTCATGTAGTACCATGATTCAGAGACATTGCTGATAGTATAGAATGCTGACATACAAAGGAATTTGTGTTTTCATGATCTGCACACAGGAGAGCACAGTACACAACGTGTACTATGTCTAATCATGCTGCAGACATTCCTGATTGCTGAGTTGCTGCGGACATTCCTGATTGCTGAGTTGCACTTGTGACACTGAACTACAGCCCAGCAAGAAACACACAGTTAAAAATGTATGTAACCATTACATACCTTATATACTATCTGTTCCCTGCTATTCTGCTGTCAGCCATTAGGCCTGACTGCACATCGTTAGATGTGATGATGGAGCTAGGGCCATTGCCAAATGTAGGAATTAAGGGATTTGGTACTGTGCACACTCCAGCTGGTTGCACTTCAACAGCATTAGTGTATAGGGTAGGGTAAGGTAGTTTGCGGTAGTGGGGTTGCCTTCACTGTGGGGAACTCTGCTATTAGGAGTTTTTTTCCTTACCATACAATGGAGTTTTTTTTTTTTAATTTAGCACTGACATGCTGCCTAACTCCGTAAGCTGACCAACACATCAGGACAAGGTGAATCACTGCACACTAGCAGTACATCTGTTTAGATGGATTTCCAGAAGTTATCCCACTGGGACTAGCATATATGCAATTCACGTACAGTTTGTGAATTGTGTATGATTCTGGAGAAGGATAATTTGCATATGACATATGTGAAATGGGATAAGACTGGATACAAGGTTTTGCCCTTTGTGTACAATTCTTTATGAATTGCAAATAGCTCTTGAATGCCATTACACTTCCTACTGGCCCTACTTCCTGGTGCACATTTATGAATAGCTCCCATAGTCTTTGACTTGGACTTTATCTTGAAGTGTCCAGGATTACTATGTTATATTTTCTGCTGCTAAAATTTAGCTCTGTTAAATATTTAATTGCACTTGTTTGTTGAATAGCAGTAAAAGGTCCTTGCCAAGTCTTTAATAAACATTTTGTGATTCAAGGTAATAACGACACAACTTTTTCACCTGATTTAAATGGCTCTGTTTTTGTCATACCGATTTTTTTGTTTGTTTTTGCTGTGATAGCCATATTTTTGGCCATTTCCATATATTGTTCAGTTTTATTCTGTAATACACACTCTGTAATAAAATAATGGGATATTCTCTGATTCTGGTATATATTTTTTTAATTATATCAAGACTACTTCAGCAATTCTGTCTGCAAATTAATTTGAATACTGAAAACTCACACTCAGCCAACAATGAAAAAAATAGTATAAACCTGTGGTACTTTCCAGTAGGTCATTATTAAAAAGATGAAATAATCCCAGTTATTACTCTTATCATTAACTGCCTTATTGTACTATTTTTCTAGTCTGTCACACATACCTCTCAATCTGTACAAAGCCTAAAATAATGGGGGGACAAAAGCCCAAAAATATGAACAGATTTTAATATTGCTCTTATAAACTAAGAAAGTTACTAGAATGACAGGCTTTATGTTAATATGCATTTTCTAAAGGATATGAAGTCTGAAACTCTAATGTATGTCATTATATAATGACCCAAGTCCTCAGTGATTAGCCATAAAACCTCAGATTTTATGAGGAACAGACCAAAAATATGAAGCAAAAATCTGGACAGTTGAGAGGTATGCTTTCACATTGTGCATAATGCATGACTGGTGAGTGCAGCATCTGTGAGCTGAACTTGACCTCAAGAAACCTCATCTATTCTACACTCAGTGAGGTGTAGGGAAGTCCAACTCAGACTATACATTCACCAGGATTAAAAACAGGGTCTCATTCACTATTCCCCTAAATGCAACACATATAAACTGCAGCAGGCATAGACTGGCTGCCATGTTTCTGAGTAGACCAAAGAATCCAGAAAAAACAACAAATCCAACTGGATCCACTCGAACCACTCAAAATTTAATGTGAAGCACTTTTCGTCTGGGATAATACCCAGACTTCCTCAGACAAATAACATACACCAAAACCATTCAATAAATACAAGTCAGTTGACTGACTAATTAAGTAATTAATCAAACAATTAATCAAACTATTAAAAGAGTTGTTTTTTTAAAAACTTTTAAAAATACATTACTCAGTTTATAAGTTTATATAGAAAATTTTATATAAATTTAGTGTTTGCTAACATATAAATCTCAAGACTGATGATACACACATAGTTAAGTGTTAAACTATAAAAATCCTTAAAATATTCCATATTTAAAATTCACACTCTAATAAAAGTTTTAAAATCTATCTGCTCAAACTTTTTAATTTCAAGATACAAGTAAGGGATAATGTTCCGTTGAGATCTGGGTCCCTTCTGGAATCCAGTCTCAACTGCCAAAAAAGTTTTTGTTGCTCTAATAAAAGTGAAAAAGGGCCCCCCTTCCAGTCTACAACAACCTGATCCAATACCCAGAACATAAAGGAATGCGTTGGATACTCACTACAGTGTTTGGCTAAAGCATTTTCAGTTCTGTTCCTTCTAATGCTGTATATGTGCTCATATATTCTCTCTCTTAACCTTCTGTCAGTTTTCCTACGTAAAACACAGTACATAACTTACACTGAGCCAAATAATCAATTGATTTTGAGTTACAGTTATATCTCCCTATCATTTTAAACACTCTATTATTCACTATAACGTTAGTTCCTGTTGTTATATATTTACAGTAGTTACAGTTTTAACATTTAAATGTTCTGGGGATCTTACTAAAGTAGGGGCATTGGTTTCCAACAAATTCTTCATGTTTTTTCTTTTCTGTATATAATCAGTGGGGACCCTCCAAGTTTATCTTTCCACTCCTTCTCCGTGAGTAGTATATTCCAGTTTCTCCTCAAAATATATTTCAATTCCTCTGCATCTGTACTGAAGGGTGTAATAAAACTTCTAGAGTAATTCCTAGTCACATGATCAATTCTAAAGTTGTTGTCAGTCATTGTGATTATTTCATTTGACTCAACATTCTGCTCACTGTGGGGTTCATTACTCACTCCCACTCCTTTTAAAATGGGCATGTATGCCCCATTTTTTCTTTTATTCTGAACCTCTTCTACCACTTCTCTTATTAAGTTCTCCAGGTAACCTCTATTCATAAACATTTCACTCTGTAAATTACATTCTTCCTCAAAAGCCACTTCCTCTGTCACCATGCGGGCAGCCCTCACCAACTGCTCTTTGATTACTGCATGCTTTTGTTGGGGGGGTGTAGACTAGAATAATGTAACATGGTGTTTGAATAAGTACATTCACAGTGAATCTTCGCCACATAACGTTTATCTAAGTCATTCTTTTCAAGATGTATATCCAAATAATTAATTCTAATTATATGTACTGTATGTGTAAATGTTAAAAAATTAGTGCTGGTATTTAAATAATTGATAAAGTCTTCAATGGTTCTTTCACTACCATGAAATATCACAAACACATTGTCCAGAAACCATGTGGAGTAAGTGATATGATTCTTGAACTCATTGTTGTTATAAATAAAGTAGTGTTCCCAATGGGCTAACACCAGGTTGGCAAAACTTGCCCCACATGGAGAGCCCATTGCAACTCCAACCTTCTGACGGTAAATTTCGTTAGTAAACATTACAAAGTTGTTTGCCAAAATAATATCCAATAACTCTTGGACTAGTCTTATTTCTGTGTTTGGTGCTCCATGTCGAGTCATAGTTTCTATTAACCACTCAGTACCTATAGTGTGTGGGATAGAAAAATACAGATGCTTTACATCTATAGTCATTAGTGTGGCAGTGTCACTGTAAGGAAGTTCATTGAGTGCTGCTAAAAAGGCCCATGGGTCCCTGCATATCTGGTGTTCCATACTTACATATTTTTTCAACACTGTATCCACATGTTTTGCACATTCATAGGTAATAGACCCTCTAGCATTCACTAGTGCTCTCATCGGTAGGTCCCTAATACTTTTATGTAGTTTTGGTACACCAAAGATAGCAGGGACTCTAGGGGCTAAAACTGATACATAGTTAAATGTAGGCAAGTCAATCAAACCTTCGATGAATAAATCATTAAAAAAGGAATTAATACGTCTGTAAGCCCCATTCAATTCACTCACACTTGCCTTAACATAGGTATCGGTGTTGAGTACCTTTAACATTCTTTCTGTGTACTTATCCGTACCCATTATTACTAAACCACCTCCCCTAATCAGGTTTTAAGAGTCTTACAGAGAGTGATTTTAAAGATTTCAAAGCTTCTTCCTCTACTTTGGACATGTTAGGAATTGCAGTAGTACTTTGCTTGGCCAAGTTCCTAAATTCCATCTCACACATAAATTCGAACAAAGACAACAAGGGATGCAAAGGTGGGTTAAAAGGACTTGTGACATTTGGAGTCCTAGTAGTTTCATTACTGTTCCCAAAGAGTAATGCTAGATTCAATTTTCTTACAAAAAAGTTTAAGATCCATTAGCGTTCTAACCAGATCAAACCTTTTGGAGGGTACAAATGTCAAACCTTTCACAAAAGAATCACACAAGCAAAAGGGAATTTCAAATTCTGTGAAATGATACAGTTTAAAGTCTCCTTCTGTGTTTCTAAGTACACTCACAGTTCTTCCAGTTACCTCTTCATAATACTGTTGGACCCCTTCCTGTTGTTCATTTTGCTTCGGGTATTGTAATTCCGTTGATGGATCTGACCCCTGTTCGGAAAAAAAACTGTTGGTCATTACTCTGTGTTTGAAAAAAGTAGTGGTTCTGCAAATTTTCTCTTGTATCACTACATTCATTGAATCCATTATAACTGACATTTTCTTCTGTTCTCGATGTTCCCGGTGTTACCAACTGGTCTCCTACTCTCGCGTTGTTACAATTCGGTGCCAAAGGGTGTGTAGCATTAGGTCCAATAGTTTGAGAAAGGGGCGGGGGTGGGTATACTACCCCATTCTTGTAGTCCGTTATGTCTCTGTTTATTTTTTTATTTTATTATCTGTATTTTTAATCATTTGCTGCCCTATAGTGGTGAAAATTCACTTGTAATCATAGTAGTATCTCTTAAAGTCATTGTCCCCTTTGATGTCACGGTCCAATTCAGTAATCTCTCTTGTTAAGTTGTCGATACTAGTTTGGTAGTGTTTAGATATTAAGTCCATCAATTCAATACCATGTCTGTTAAAAAGAACAATAAGATCTTTATAAAACTCAGACCCTGGTTCCAAACCAGATGGATACTGTCAGGACTGTAGACCTTTGGGGACTACCCCTTCCTTTTTACACTCATTAAAATAACTGATTAATAACTGAAGATTCTTAATCTTCAGTGATTTAGAGTCTAGTTCTTTTAATTTTGTAGAAATAGATGTATTGGTAAACTCACATTCTGGCTCTTCACTAGATCGCCTGTTGTTAGTGAGGAAAGTTTGGGCAGATAGATTTTAGAACTTTTGCTAGAGTGTGAATTTTAAACATGGAATATTTTAAGGACTTTTATAGTTTAACACTTAACTATGTGTGTATTATCCGTCTTGAGATTTATATGTTAGCAAACACTAAATTTATATACAATTTTCTATATCCTTATAAACTGAGTAATGTATTTTTAAAAGTTTTTTAAAAAAAACAACTCTTTTAATAGTTTGATTAATTATTTAATTAGTCAGTCAACTGACTTGTATTTATTGAGTGGTTCTGGTGTATGTTATTTGTCTGAGGAAGTCTGGGTATTATCCCAGATGAAAAGCGCTTCACATTAAATTTTGAGTGGTTCGAGTGGATCCAGTTGTCTTCTTTTGGATTTGTTGGTTTTTGTGGCTTCTTTGGTTTATTGTTGTTCTATGGCTACTTGAACTACACTCGGCAATTCCTTTATATTAACGCCTATTCTACTGCAGAACACTTTGGGTGAGATGTCAGAACCAAGTAACCGTATCCTGCTTTTAAATAGCTTAAGTCAGAGACTAGATGCATTGAATGCTCGCATCGACAGTCTCTCTCAGCCAAAGCCAGCTTGAGTGAGAGAGGCAACAGATGCATTTACACAGAATGACATTGATGATACCAACCCATGTCATTCCCATCCTACTGCACAGCTTTCTGGAAATGTAGCAGGAACGGTGGAGGAACAGAGTCCTTCAGTACTTATAGGGCTCCTTGATGTTGAAAACTGGTTACATAAGCAACCATCTCTCCTCACTAACAACAGGCAATCTAGTGAAGAGCCAGAATGTGAGTTTACCAATAAATCTATTTCTACAAAATTAAAAGAACTAGACTCTAAATCACTGAAGGTTAAGAAACTTCAGTTATTAATCAGTTATTTCAATGAGTGTAAAAAGGAAGGGGTAGTCCCTAAAGGTCTCCGGTCCTGGCAGTATCCATCCGGTTTGGAACCAGGGTCTGAGTTTTATAAAGATCTTATTGTTCTTTTTAACAGACATGGTATCGAATTGATGGACTTAATATCTAAACACTACCAAACTAGTATCGACAACTTAACAAGAGAGATTACCGAATTGGACCATGACATCAAAGGGGACAATGACTTTAAGAGATACTACTATGATTACAAGAGAATTTTCACCACTATAGAGCAGCAAATGATTAAAAATACAGATAATAAAATAAAAAAATTAAACAGAGACATAACGGACTACAAGAATGGGGTAGCATACCCGCCCCCGCCCCTTTCCCAAACACGTAAACCTACTGGATGTAATGCTACATACCCTTTGGCACTGAATGATAACAACGTGAGAGTAGGAGACCAGTTGGGAACATGGGGAACATCGAGAACAAAAGAAAACGTCAGTTGTAATGGATTCAACGACTGTAGTGATACAAGAGAAAATTTGCAGAACCACGACTACTTTTTTCAAACACAGAGTAATGACCAACAGTTTTTTCCGAACAGGGGTCAGAACCATTAACGGAATTACAATACCCAAAGCAAAATGAACAACAGGAAGGGGTCCAACAGTATGAAGAGGTAACTCTAAGAACTGTGAGTGTACTTAGAAACACAGAAGGAGACTTTAAACTGTATAATTTCACAGAATTTGAAATTCCCTTTTGCTTGTGTGATTCTTTTGCGAAAGGTTTGACATTTGTACCCTCCAAAAGGTTTGATCTGGTTAGAACGCTAATGGATCTTAAACTTTTGTAAGAAAATTGAATCTAGCATTACTCTTTGGGAACAGTAATGAAACTACTAGGACTCTAAATGTCACAAGTCCTTTTAACCCACCTTTGCATCCCTTGTTGTCTTTGTTCGAATTTATGTGTGAGATGGAATTTAGGAACTTGGCCAAGCAAAGTACTACTGTAATTCCTAACATGTCCAAAGTAGAGGAAGAAGCTTTGAAATCTTTAAAATCACTCTCTGTAAGACTCTTAAAACCTGATTAGGGGAGGTGGTTTAGTAATAATGGGTACGGATAAGTACACAGAAAGAATGTTAAAGGTACTCAACACCGATACCTATGTTAAGGCAAGTGTGAGTGAATTGAATGGGGCTTACAGACGTATTAATTCCTTTTTTAATGATTTATTCATCGAAGGTTTGATTGACTTGCCTACATTTAACTATATCAGTTTTAGCCCCTAGAGTCCATGCTATCTTTGGTGTACCAAAACTACATAAAAGTATTAGGGACCCACCGATGAGAGCACTAGTGAATGCTAGAGGGTCTATTACCTATGAATGTGCAAAACATGTGGATACAGTGTTGAAAAAATATGTAAGTATGGAACACCAGATATGCAGGGACTCGTGGGCCTTTGTAGCAGCACTCAATGAACTTCCTTACAGTGACACTGCCACACTAATGACTATAGATGTAAAGCATCTGTATTTTTCTATCCCACACACTATAGGTACTGAGTGGTTAATAGAAATTATGACTCGACATGGAGCACCAAACACAGAAATAAGACTAGTCCAAGAGTTATTGGATATTATTTTGGCAAACAACTTTGTAATGTTTAGTACCGAAATTTACCGTCAGAAGGTTGGAGTTGCAATGGGCTCCCCATGTGGGGCAAGTTTTGCCAACCTGGTGTTAGCCCATTGGTAACACTGCTTTATTTATAACAACAATGAGTTCAAGAATCATATCACTTACTCCACACGGTTTCTGGACGATATGTTTGTGATATTCCATGGTAGTGAAAGAACCATTGAAGACTTTATCAATTATTTAAATACCAGCACTATTTTTTTAACATTTACATATACGGCACATCGAATTAGAATGAATTATTTGGATATACATCTTGAAAAGAATGACTTAGATAAACGTCATGTGGTGAAGATTTACCATAAGAGTACTTATTCAAACACCATGTTACATTATTCTCGTCTACATCTCCCCAACAAAAGCATGCAGTAATAAAAGGGCAGTTGGTGAGGGCTGCCCGCATGGTGACTCAGGAAGTGGCTTTTGAGGAAGAATGTAATTTACCGAGTGAAATTTTTATGAATAGAGGTTACCCGGAGAACTTAATAAGAGAAGTGGTAGAAGAGGTTCAGAATAAAGGAAAAAATGGGACATACATGCCCATTTTAAAAGGAGTGGGAGTGAGTAATGAACCCCACAGTGAGCAGAATGTTGAGTCAAATGAAATAACCACAATGACTGACAACAACTTTAGAATTGATCATGTGACTAGGAATTACTCTAGAAGTTTTATTACACCCTTCAGTGCAGATGCAGAGGAATTGAAATATATTTTGAGGAGAAACTGGAATATACTACTCATGGAAAAGGAGTGGAAAGATAAACTTGGAGGGTCCCCAGTGATTATATACAGAAAAGGAAAAACATGAAGAATTTGTTGGAAACCAATGCCCCTACTTTAGTAAGATCCCCCGGAACATTTAAATGTAAAAACTGTAGCTACTGTAAATATATAACAACAGGAACTAACATTATAGTGAATAACAGAGTGTTTAAAATGATAGGAAGATATAACTGTATGTCAAAATCCGTTGTTTATTTGGCTCAATGTAAGTTATGTCCTGCGTTTTACATAGGAAAAACTGACAGAAGGTTAAGAGAGAAAATATATGTGCACATATACAGCATTAGAAGGAACAGAATTGAAAATACTTTAGCCAAACACTTTAGTGGGTATCCAACACATTCCTTTATGTTCCAGGTATTGTATCAGGTTGTTGTAGACTGGAAGTGGGGCCCTTTTTCACTTTTATTAGAGCAACAATAACTTTTTTGGCAGTTGGGACTGGATTCCAGTAAGGACCCAGGTCTTAACGGAACAATATCCCTTTCTTGTATCTTGAAATTAAAAAGTTTGGGCAGATAGATTTTAGAACTTTTACTAGAGTTTGAATTTTAAACATGGAATATTTTAAGGATTTGTACAGTTTAACACTTAACTATGTGTGTATTATCCGTCTTGAGATTTATATGTTAGCAAACACTAAATTTATATAAAATTTTCTAAATACTTATAAACTGAGGAATGTATTTTTAAAAGTTTAAAAAAAACAACTATTTTAATAGTTTGATCAATTGTTTGATTAATTATTTAATTAGTCAATCAACTGACTTGTATTTATTGAGTGGTTTTGGTGTATATTTGTCTGAGGAAGTCTGGGTATTATCCCAGATGAAAAGCGCTTCACATTAAATTTTGAGGGGTTCGAGTGGATCCAGTTGTCTTCTTTTGGATTTGATGTTTCTGAGTAGACCAATTGCTGTCCAAGTCTTCAACAGCAGTTGTTTGGTATAATGTCTTCCTTCTTCTTTAGTTGCTAAAGCTAAAGTATTTGTATGGCATGGTTGTAGTACAGGTCAGTTTCTCCTGTTGTGGATGTAAAATAGTGAAACAGGAGGGTAGTGTTTATAGCAGTGGCGGATGGTGACTTCAAATCAAAGGGGCTGCAGGAGACAGCTGAATATGTGCGGACAATGGGAAGGGATGCGGCCAACTAGAAAGGGGAGGAGCTATGCTCAAAACCACAAAAACTGTAACTAATTAAATACGCTGCCCTGGGTGCCAAACCGTCATTATGAGAGTCCAATCAAGACAAAATGAAGTGTAGAAGAAAAAAAAATTTCAATGCATTGGCTGCATGACAGCTTACTTAATATCTAGATGGAAACAAAGAGGTTGTGAGGCATGAAAAAATAAATGATTTTTTTAAATACATTACTGGAATGCCAGTCAAAATTAAGTATAAGAAAAACAAGCAGCATTCAACTCAAACCACTTCTCCTTGCACTGCAGTTCTAATTATAATTTATATTTAGCTTTATTAAAGTACCAAGTAATATGCTAAAAGTAGCAATCTCTGTGACACCCCCACTTGTAAAAATGTTTCTTATCCAAAAAAGATCTGCTGCCTGACAACAACTATCTACTTGTTTCATGGGGAAAACATGATCATAGTAAAAAAATGAAAAGCAAACAAGAAACAAGCTCAAGATACATTGCTTAAAGGATTACTGCACAGGTTATGGACAACACATGATGGATTGGCATTATGTTTAGTTTACAGGTAAAGCCTGCAAAGATGACTGCAAGTCTCCAAAAAAATGCAATGAGCTTCTTAAAATAATGTAATCCTGTCCTTTATTACAAATACTGTCATATGCATTTCAATAATAAAGGCTTATACGTTATCTAGTTATGTAAGTATTCTCTGTATGGCAACAACAGAAAGGCTTTCAATGCTGGAAATTCTTTAACAGTATGCTTATTTAAGCTGACTTGCCTCTTACAATCTCAGCCAAGCTTACCTGATGGTTATTAAAGCATTGCTACTTAAACACAGAGCAACATGCACTTTCTGAATAATAATAAGCATAAATCAACAGTGTAAAATATGACAGAAACTAGAACATTCTGCAAAATCAAGGACAGATGAAAAACCACTGTAGTACTTGTGTCTACCTTGGATATGGGATACTCTGCACATTTACACTGCATAACTGCTCCTTGCCTTGCTTGGACACATCCAGAGTCACTACATAGGGGAGTGGGGTGCAACAAATATGTCACAATTTGAAATGTCTCTGGCTGACTGTGATGGCCCTGACACATTTGTCATACCTCTCAACCTCAGAGCAAGAAACCTGGACAAAGCCATACATAAAAGTGGGACAAAGGCCCAAAAATAAGGACAATTTTTAAATATTGCTTGTATAAACTTAGAAAGATAATAGAATAGTAGGTCTTGCATTAGTATGAATTTTCTGAAGGGTATGAAATCTGAAACTCAAATGTCTGTCATTATTTTCTAACTTCAGTCTTTAATGATTTGCCACTAATTTGCCAAACAAATGCAATTTTATGAAAAATGGACCAAAAATGTGATGCAAAAATATAAAATAGACACACAATACAGCTGGGAACCTGTCAAAGAAGGGTCACTTTTTTAATATTAGTACTGTTAACTTGCGCAGCTGACAAAATAAAAGAATCTACATGCATTTCTGAAATAAAGGTAATCTATAACTCTGATTATTAGAGTTATTTATTAATTGTAAACCATCCATGTTTTCTTCCAAAATTGCCATTTTGTGGAGGGATTATTGGGGGAAGAGCAACATTTTGAGCCAAAATTGGAGACAGTTGAGAAGTTTGGATATGCCTAATTCTATAAAGCAATTTATGTGCATGTACCTCTCAACCTGTTAATGCAGGAAATCTGGACAAGGCCAAATATATTGGAGGAACATATAAACAGTACTAAAAATTGCTCTTGTATAAACTGAGACAGTTGATAAGCTAACAGGTCTTGCTTTAGCATGCATTTTTCTGAAGGTTATGAAGTCTAAAACTCAGTGTCTGTCATTATTTAGTGACTTAATTCCTAAATTATTTGCCAGAAAACCACAAATTTTATGAGGAACAAACAAAAAATAAGAAGCAAAAATCTATTCACTCTTTGAAAATCTGGACAGAGGTAAAGTTCAGCTGGGCTGTCTTTGAGTTTACCACCCTTCCCCCTCACAAAATCATGGCCAAATGGAGCCTCCCTCCTACAGCCATTCCAATGAACCATTACTTGGCTATTTCACCTCATTTACCATAAACACTAATGTGCATGCTGCTTTACTTCTACAATGATTTGGACTTCATTTGAAAGTTTTATTTTGCATTTTACCACACAAACACTAAGACATCTGCTAAACAAAGCAATGCAGTCTCACAATGAAAACAGACTTAGCATTAAAACTTCTCTGCCCTTGAAACTCACATTAATTGAAACAGCTTTGAAACCCACATTCAAAGAAAATACATTTGGCTAGTTGCAGATAAAGATTAACTTTGGGCTATTTTCAAATGATAGGCCCCTTGTACACAAAACATACATGTGTTCTGTGATGCACCTTTCCGATTGCATTAAATTATATTCCTTGTATAATACAGTACAGTTGTTAGAGGGTGTTTTAAATTTATTGTTTTGAACATTTTTCCAGTAAACAATAAAACAAAATGCATGCACCAATAATGACAAAACTGCCCAACTGAGAACATTTCCATCATAAAATTCTACTCAAACTTCTACAATCCATCAGTGTCAGTAAATATGCACAATCTCTGCAGAAGTAAAAGTCATCTAAATAATTCCACATTAAAATGATCTGTAACTAATGAATAGGTTGCTGTTAGCAAACAACTTTATATTTCATTGTTTCATCTATAAATCAAGTGCCTGTTGCTCTTGAGAAATAAATTGCCTATATTATATTAAAAATGATAAGCTAGTAATATTGCAATAAGAAATGGATGGCAAATAATGGGCAAGTTCATAGCTACTAGGTATCTTCACCAAAGAGGACATTCCCAAGACAGCAGCATCAACTCTGTTTACAACACAGTACAATATCAGCAATGTATCTACATACTGTGGTAGTAGAACCCACAGCCTTCTGCATCAAAAGCAAGTACACTACATGTTGTGCTATTAACAATGCAAGCCATTGCAGCATAAGCAGCACTAAACTTCTCTTTCCCTGTACCTCTCAGGTCCTTGTAAAATCTACTTGACACTCAGCTGTATCTCTCAACTTTGTAGCACAAGAAATCTAGAAAAAGCCAAAATGTTGGGGAGGGACAAAAACCCAAAAACCAGGGTCACATTTTAAACATTGCTTGTATAATCTTGGAAAGTTGCTAGAATAAAATGCTGTGTTA
Source organism: Protopterus annectens (assembly GCF_019279795.1). Classification (NCBI taxonomy): domain Eukaryota; kingdom Metazoa; phylum Chordata; order Ceratodontiformes; family Protopteridae; genus Protopterus; species Protopterus annectens. The sequence goes on from NC_056744.1 coordinate 984,946,005, forward strand.
CCATCATGCATTTCACTGCCAAGTCTTGAACCCAGGACCCTGTGCAAAACAGAGCAACATACCACTATGCCAAATTAGCTGTTGTGTGGAAGAGAGGAAGACTGAAACTTAAATGGCTACCATTTAGTGAATTCAGTTCTCACCATAACTGTCAACCTCTTAGCACAAAACACCTGGACAAAGCCAATAATGGGGGAATACAGCCCTTAAAACATATTCAGTGAATTCAGTTCTCACCATAGCTCTCAACCTTAGCACAATAAACCTGGACAAAGCCAATAATGGGGAATACAGTCCCAAAAATAGGGGCAAATTTCAAATGCTCATCTTAGAAACTTAGAAATTTGCTAGAATAAAAGGTTTTGTGTTACTATGTAATTTCTGAAGACTACGAAATCTGAAATTCAAATGCCTGTCAATTTTATTTATTTAACATTTGTTAACCAGAAAAGTCTGACTTGGAGCAAATGCCAATTTTCAGCAGAGGCCCAGGGAGACATACTGCAGAGACATGTCTTTATAACATGGGAGGACAGCAGAGCAAACCTACACAAACACAGGGAGGACATACAGACTCCACATAGAAGGCAACCCAGCCAAGAATCAAATCAGAGAACCTCTAGCGGTGAAGCAACAAGGCTACCACTGCACCATCAACTATTTAAGGAATTAAAAATTCAGAAACCACAGATTTTACGAGGAACAGAACAGAACAAAATATGAGGCAAAAATCTGCGAAAGTTTCACAAATGATGGTGGGTAGGGAATTCAGGCTCTTGTTACCTGCACACAGGGTTCAAGCCTGAGGTATTTTCTAACCACCACCAACAGCTATCCTGAGTTCTCTCTAGCCACCAGTATAAACCAACTGGGGCATTTTACATACAAACACACTGTACCTCACTCCACAGCTTCTTCATCCTGAGTCTCCTGTACCTGCAGTAATGAGAGAATCATTCTCCTGCAATCCTAATGGTAAACCCACAGCTTTCAATCATAACAGTAAACCCACAGCTTCAGTAATCCTGTGTTCCCACCGGAATGCACACTTCTGGTTTCTCAACTCTGGGAATGTTCCAAGACTGCTGACTCTGCAGTCCGATCCCCTTCCAGTCTATGCAGTTAGTCTCCTTCCTTCTTCCTGAATCCAGACTGGTAAGGCAGCAGTCCGGATTCACTTTGTATGGAGGATTTGTAGGACTGTACCATTGTGGTTCACAGCTGGGGGGGGGGGGCTGCAGTCCTGCAGTCCGATATCATGAGCCACCACTGGTTTATAGTCTGTGTGGGATCTAGTGCATATGTAACTGCACAAAGCTGAAGTTTGTTACCAAGAAATAAGGTATGTCAGTTGAATTTACATTTACTGTCAAGTACCCAGGTTTTCTCTAGACAAGGCCATAGACAGAGATCAAAGTTGTCTAGTCCATTTACTTCAGTAGCAATATGATCAGAAGTGTTTTCTTCATGTGCTCCCTGCTGTAGATAGAGATAGTCAGTCAGTTATGAAAGCATAAAAAAACACATTGCTTGAAAATGTTGTTTGCTGGTTTGGGGACATGCTTGATTCCCTGATATTGTACAACCATGTAGTTAGCATATATAAGATTGAGAAGTAAGGGAAGAGGTCTTGCCTCCATGCAGCGAGTGCAGGAAGGCTTATTCCTGAAAAAAATGTTTTGAGTTGTTCAGTTTTTCTTAGATACTACATGCAAATTTGAAGCATGTGTAACCAAGCATTTGAGGTCCAGTGTTTCTTGTTGTTAAGTTTTGTTATGATCAGCAATTATCTTTCAAAGCATTTCCCTAGTATTGAGATCAAACCAGTGGGATTTTTGGCTGGATATTTGTTGTAACACCTCCATTTATTTTGGATCAGCTTTGGCTTCCTTCGAACTTGGGGGTCTACTGCACTTAATTAAGCAAGATGTGTACAAATAGAGTATTTCATGCATTTTCCCCTTATGTTTATAAATAAAGGCCATGGAATACTGTCGACTCCCAAACCAATAACATGTCATGGGTGCCACTAACCTTTCATGAGTATTTAGGTGGCAAGGGTGGCACTTGCCCCCAAGGCAATCAGTATGCTCTAGTGTGAAGACAAGACAGATGGCAACTAGATTTTACTATATCAATGTGGCTAGAAGCAGACTATGTGTTCAACTTTGACCTCAGATGGTTCTAATTTTTGTTCTGCCATTTGCTTTCATTCCTAGCAAAGGGAAAAAATCAAATTCTATTTCCAATCAAATGAACCTTGCACTTGACAAATCCTAAGCAACACTGACAATTTCACACAAGTACAGTAAGAGAATGAGAGCTGGAGAAAAATCAATGACATTGACTAACAATGCTGATGACTGGAGTTGGAGCAGAGATGTTGTATGGGACGTAGGATCTGCAGCATTTTGCTTTTGTACTCTAGGCTTGCAGCTGGAATAACAGCAAGTTTGTCCAGTCAGGTCTGGTTATGAAATGTGGAGATACTGTGCAAGCATAGAAATGCACTGATTTCACTTTTTCAAGAATTTTCTCAGTTAGATAACTCTCTGTTTCTGAATGCCATTGCTGCATTTTGACTTTTGCTGTGTATTGTGTGAAACATACAATTTATTTTTTGCATTCCTTTGCTTTTTCTCTTGCAAAATAAAACAAACTTTTTTTTACAGATCTGAGTTATATGCGGGTTGTCTTCTAACACTAAATATACCTACTGCTGCTCATTTAAAGTATTGTCTGACTGTTTTTATTTTGTGTATCACTGCACTTAAAGCAGAAATACAGCAGAGTGACAGTAAAGGATTATTAATTTAAAGAGGAAATAATGTACACAAAGATATGCATTTATTTATTGTTTTTCTTTTTTATGACTCATTGAATATGAGGTATATGTCTGCAGTAATTACAAAGAAGTGAAATAAAAGAAGGTACATCCTTCTATATAACAAAAGTAATTAACAGATTAAATGATTAAATAAGGATGAGAATGAAGAGAGGAGATTCTGCCAATAGGGATGACTGCAATTAGGGATACAGAGAATAGGCAAGAGGGGTCTGGAATTTACTGTAGAAAATTGGCAAAGGAATCAAGGTTTTGGGAGCAATTAACTAGACAGAGAGAAAGGTAATAGAATGGGAAGAGGCCAAGAAGGCATTTAGACTGCAGGTTAGAAACTGCCTTTCCTATCAGGGATTAATATCAGAGTATAGGCAAACTGAAAGGGATAGGGGAAAGTGAAAGACCTGCTCTGGTAGACTTTTTAGTTTACTCTAGAACAGAAGCTGCTGTTAAAAAGGGATAGTTAGCAGTGCATTTAAAATATTGCACTATAACTATGAGAATCAATTGGAGGAGGTTACAAAAGACTGGAAAGAGAGATTAGAAAAGAAATTCTCAAGGAAACAATTAGAGGACATGTGCATTGCTCCCAAATACACTACAAAGTCTAGAAGATTCAGGATTTTTGTTTGGAAGTGTTTTCATAGGTATATTCATACTCCAAGCAGACTCCAAAGGATATTTTCTTAAGTAGATGGCAAATGTTGTAGGTGTGATGGGCAAGAAAGAGGAAACTGGACACTAAACTGCTTGAATTGGTAGTAGCTCAGGTAGATGTAAAAGATCCCATAGCATCTATCGAAAATAGTAGGGGTCCTTCATCCATATACAAACAATACTTATTGTGTTGCCCGTGCACTGGCCCAGTAATCAAGGAGCCTCAATCCTCACCACTAGCACCAGTGAGGGGTGTTCTTTTTGGGAGGATAACAAGTACACACACAGAAAAGTGCAATTTCCCTTAAGAGGACACAGAGATCACAGTCAGTCTGGGTCTGCTTTCTCCCTTTCTCTCCAGATTCCCAATAAGACTCCCCACTGGCACAGCTATAGGGTTCAGATCTCAGCCGAGTGGTCAAGCCAAATCCTCCAGCACCCTCTCTGGCCAAGTAGCTGACACACATACACTTTGAGACTTGAGTTATATACAAACACACAGACACTCCTGGGTAAGGCTGGCACAGGTTCTCCAGCTATGTCCCCTTCTGCCCAGACTATACAGTAGTACTGACCACCACCAACCACCACTATCAGCTACTATAAATGCCCTTACCAAAGGGTGTCCAATTCTACTGTGCAATGTTATTATTATCCAACTGGTAGGTGTGACTGAGATTTGAAGGCTATTTAGGAGTGGTTTATAGTATCACAAATACATGCAAGTAACCTAAGAGCTTAAATTATCTCTACACAAAACAGCCACAGTTAAAAGGTTTAAATATATTTAATAATAAAAAATAAAAACATAAAACAATACTTGTTAACTCAACACAATGAAATTAGAGAGTTCAGAAATCACAGGGAATACTTTAAAACAACATTGTAGGATAGTCTGACATAAATATAGAAAACAGCTAGACTAATCTTGCTATTTCTAGCTATATCTAAGAGAAATACTAAGATCTGGGTCTTACTTACAGAGCAAAGGAAAGTGCTGGTGAGCTGATGTGTTCAGGTTCAGACACAAATACAAAATGCAATGCTTTCTTTCTCAGATAGTCCTTAAACTGATAATACACATTCCTGCTGAGTCATTTCAGATTACACCATTCTTGTTACTTGTGCTGAAGTTTCCCAGGCTCACAGAACTCAAAATGTTAACATTTATTTGTGATCTGCACCTCCCAGGAAGCCACAGTAATACAAGATACTTTACATTTGAAACCTAGCAATTATCTCTGTCTTAGGGACAATAGAAAGAATTTCCAGCTGCAGACATCCTGTCTCTGAGCTTGAGATCACACACAGTTGTAAAAGTCTTTACTTAGCTCTCCTAGCAAGGTGCACTGTGATTGCATTTTTGAAGTACAGCACATAACACAGTTTTCTTACATTTGTCAAACAAGCCTGTGGATCATATTAATATTTACAATGACATAGAATTATTTACAAAATTTTATCTAGCTGGGCTGGCAGCCCCTCAGTTTATCACACTTATTTACAAAAATATTTACATATTTGCAAATATTACAAGTGTGCCAACACACACCCACACACACACACACACACACACACATATATATATATATATATATATATATATATATATATATATATATATATATATACATACATACACATCTGTTGACACAATCATACTAAATTTTCATTCCTGTTTGACCCCTACTCCTTTTTTCATAACTGCCATCTAGTTTTACTTAGTTGTTGTTGTCTTTCGGCTTTTCCCAGTTAGGGGTCGCCACAGCGGAACTCCGGTCCGCTAATGATTGGCAGTAGATTAGTATTGTTGCTAAAATACATTTACCATTAAACATAATTTAATTTATTCTTTCATTCCATTTAACCCATATAACATAAAATAACATTTTATCTATTAACATATTCTTTACTTCTATTCTTATAATAACCATTTTAAACTTTTCCATGTTTATTTTATCCACTTCTTTTTTATCTTCAAAAAATCTTCTTTGTATAGCTTTCCCCATATTTTTTTTAGTCTTTTACATTTCAAAAACAAGTTCCATAGTTTCTTCTTCTTGACAATGTAAACATATTCTATTACTTTTCTTCTTATATTTTCCTTTACTGACAATTTATCTATTACCAGACTCCACAAAATATCTCTACATTCAACTTTTTAATTGCACCATTTGCTTCTTATTTTACATACTTTATTGTTTGCATCTGTTAAATTTCCCCATGGTTTTACATAGTAATGTTTTATCATTACATTCTTATACCATACTTCTCTATCTTTTTCTATATCAGCAATTTTTATTTTCTACAAAAAATATATTTTTCTTGGTAATATTTTAGTTCCTCATTTATACACTTGTTTTCTCTTTTACTCTTTTTTACCATACCTCAAAATTGATCATACTTATATTTATACAATTTTACTACTAATCTCTCATCTTTTTCATTTATCAGTTTTAACACTTTGTACAAATTTAATGAAACAGCATATACCACTGGGTTAATTAACTTATACTTCCTTCTTCTTTATTTACATACAAAACTCTTCTTTTTACTGGATTTAATCTAGAACCCAATATAAATGAAAAAAATATTTGCAATAATTCTTTTTCAAATATTGCTGGCAACATAAATACACTTGCGAAGTATGCTATTTTTCCCGTTATTACTGAATTTATCAAATAAGAATTTTTTTCTGAATGATAATTTGTATGTTCTCCAAAAAAGACAGGTTTGCTTTATTTCTTCTATTGTTTTTTTTTTTTTCATTGAATTCTACAAAAAAGACAGGTTTTCTTTATTTCTTCTATTGTTTTTTTCCATTGAATTCTACTTGCATCTTTATTTCTAAATTTTATACCTAACACAGAAATTTCACTCATAGTAAAATATATACTCCTGATCTTTACTGCATCACCTAAACATTTACTTTTCTCTTTATTTAAAGTCATCCCTATAATCTCTAGACACTCATTTGTGTAAATTATTACTTTTTTATCAATTTTTTTCAATTATTATAATGCCATCTGCATATATTAACAGAACTGGAATTGTTAATACTTCAAGTGTTATATACCCCACCTCCTTAATTTTGTAATTTATTTCACATACTATCACATTCATAACTAATGCCATGAGTATAAAACTCATTGGGCATCCATGTCCTACACTACTCTTCATATGTACCTCTTGGCCTAACCAGACATTTATATGTATTTTTACTTTATTATTACTACATACTGACATACATAGTTTCCTAACTTTCTCACTTATATTACATTTGTTTGTTATTACCTACAAGATTTCATGTCCAGTTGTGTCAAATGCCTTATTAAGGTTTCCTATCATGATTTTCACTTCATCTTTTTTGTTCATATCATCTACAATTTCTCTATCATTTATAATTCTTGAGAACCCTTCCCCTTTGTACTATATATGCTATTGTTCACAATATTTTCTATTTTAGTTTCAAATCTCTTATGTAATATTTTCATAAAGATCGTATAATCATTATTATTCAATACTGTTTGTCTTCAATTTTTTAATTGTCTTTTATCTTCCTTATTCCATATGAAGTTAAGTATTCCACTATATAATTCTTTATACATAAAACCTTCATTTAACCATTCATTCACAATTTTTGAAAATATTTTTTGACAGTCCCTTATATTTTTATGCATTTCATACCCTATTCCATCTGGGCCTGGAGCCAAATCTATATCTACTTGTCCTAATACTTTAACTAGAAAATTTAAATAAATCTCCTTTTCAGACACATTATTTTTCTGTTAACTTTTTTACATTCCATGTTTTTTCACTGCCTTCTTTTTTCTTTAAACATTTATGGTACATGTTGTACTACACTGTTCATAATATTTCCTGAGTTCTTTCTATTTCTTCTTTTACATTTTTTATTTCTAACATTACACTATGATCTTCCCTTACTTATTTGTTTAAGTAACTTGATACTTCCTCTCTTTTTCCTTGTAAAAATATATCTTTGCTTATATAACAGTCCTTGCATTTTTCTTGACTTCTTTCACATAATTATTTTCTTTGTTAAAGTACTATCATTATGTTCTAAATTTTCCAATGCATCATTATATGTTCTTTTATATTTTTCTTTTTTTTCTCACATCATATTGCCACTGGAAAAAAATAAATAAATTTTCCTTAACTATCATCCACCATTCAGACCAATTTTTATAAAATGTTCTCATAGTAATATGATCTTTCTATAACTGTATTATTGATCTTGTTCTTTCTTCAATTATCCTTTTATTCCTTTGTCTATTTTATATACTCCTTGTTTTCCTTTATCTCTAGCCATATTGCAAGATGATCAGAAAATCCTGTTTCAACTACCTCCCCTTCTCCTATAACTAAATCTTCTCATACTATAAAATAATATATTTCAGTTCTATACATACCCCTTTTGTAAGTCTATGAATTTTTGTCCCAAAGTTTTAACTTGCCACATCTTATAACTTCTAACATTTTTCTTATATCATTTCCTTTCTTTTTATGCTTGCCTCTTAAATCACAAAGTATCCTGTTATTTATTCATAATTATTACTACATTGTCTAAAATCTGATGGAATAAGCTTTTCCTTTCTTTACAATTAGTATAAGAATATACATTTTTAAATCTGTATACTTGTTCTTTCCATTTTAAATCTACAATGGTTAATCTTTCCACTTTTTTTTTTCAATAATTTTTATTTTTATTTTTACATTAATAAATGTCACAAATAAAAACCATCGTACAACATGACCGTGTGTGTATATATATATATATATATATATATATATATATATATATATATATATATACATACATACATACACATACATACACACACACATATATATATATATATATATATATATATATATATATATATATATATATATATATATATATATACATACACACATATATACATAGATACATACACACATATACATTTGTTATACATTGATGTCAAATACCACAGGATATAGGTCATACAACATATCTATTTACACTATGTACATAGATCACAAGCACAATACCAACTTGGCTGGAATTCAGCAATAAAGGCAACTGCAATCCGTTCTTGGAACTGTTTAATATGTCCAACTCAATAAAAGCACGACAGATGCTTTCATTGTTAATTCCACAGTTATATAGACAGTATATACATTCGTAATATCCAATTTATTATTTAATATCTGAACTTGTATGTGTTCTTTGGTTCCATTATAGTGTATTTCTAAGTTGCTGTGCGATGAATTATGCTAATATGATGTTAAAGGTTTGTTCCCAAATTTCTCTGGATTTCATGTTTTTGTTTCTTTTATCTATTACTATTTTATGAGCTAAAAGGTGTTGTATAGCTACTTGTTTAAAACACTCCCAAGAGATATTTATCGTATCTAGCCATTTAAAAGCTATATACAGTTTCATTAGTAGGAAAATTGTTAAAAGTGTATTTGCTTGTTTTCTTGGGATGTTGGGTGGGAGAATGTGTAACAGAGTGAATTCCCAAGTTAATGTTGATGTTTGATAACCCGTTTTTGTAATTGTACCTTGAGAGAGTTCCAGAGTTTATAGACACATTTACAGCTCCAAAATACATGGATTAAGTCAGCTGTCTGGTCCTTACAGTGTGGGCAGAAAGGTGATTTTGATGTGTTAAATTTGTGTAGGATTGCAGGTGTATAATAAGCATTATTATTGATCATGAGCTGAGTGTATGCTAACTTTTTGCGGGGTAGAATCTTCAGTGTTAGATTGATTGCCTGGCTTATTTGCTGATCATCTATGGATGGTTTAATTTTTCTCCAGTAGTTAGAGAAGAGGAGGTCCTTCTGGTATTTGATTTCATTTATTATTTTATATGAATTGGTAATAGTTTTCTTTGTTGTGATAATAGTTTTCCAAAGCCTGCTACAAGTTTCTATGTCACTATTGGTCATAGTAATATTTTGGAGATAACTGGAACACAGTTCTTTGATTTGTCTTAGGATTATTATGTGTGATTTAGGGAGGTTTAAGTTGGTCCTCATTTCTTGTATTGAACAGTTAAGGTAGGGATAGATATCTTGGATTGTTTTATCTTTTAGTCTGGGAAAAGGGACTAAGTCCAGCATCTTATTGCTTATTTTTAAATTTGGGTTTTTATAAAGGGGTTGCAGTATTGTCATGGCAGGTCTAAGGTTCAAGAACTGAAAGAGTTTTTGCACTAGGTTGATAGAATGAGGGCTCTATAATGTTATAAGTTTGTATTTCTTTCTGCTTCAGGAATGGAAGTGCTTTGGGATTGAAACCTAGAGCTTTAATATATCTATAATATATTGTCACCCAGAGAGGAGACAACTTTTCCATTGACGGGTTATGTTCAGCTATTCTCAATATTCTGTTAGTGTTAATGATCGAGTAGTACATTTTAAAATCTGGTAGATTTAGTCCTCCTTTGCTTTTGGGGAGTGTTAATTTTGGATAGGAGATTCTGTTTTTTTTGGGTTCCCATATAAATTTTGCTAGGAAGGTATGAATTTGTTTGAAGAATTTATTATGTATTGTTGTCTGTGATGCCATGAATATATACATTAATCTAGGTAAAATGTTCATTTTGATTATTGATACTTTGGCCAAGAATGGTAGTTTTAGGTTGTTCCATCTTTTGCAGTCTTGCATTATATTTTGCCATTTAAGGTTTACATTGTGTTGGTAGAAGTCTTTGTTACTCTGGAAAAAGGTGATTCCCAGGTATTTAGTTTCTTCTTTAATTTTTATTGTGTTTAACAATGGTATTAGTGAGATGAGTTTGGGTGTTTTAGGGGAAAATATTAGTTTTATTAAGGTTTAGTTTGTAGTTAGACATAGTCAAAATGTTCAATTGCAGCTATTATTTTGTTTATATCTGAATTTGGTGTAGTGCAGTATATGTTCAGATCATCTGCAAATGCAGTGAGGTATATTTTGAAGTTGTGTATTGATGGAGGATTGTGATATGTATTTTGTTTAATGTATAGAAAGAGTGGTTCTAGGTATAGGTTAAACAGGAAGGGTGATAGTGGGCATCCTTGTCTTGTTCCATTTTTTGTTAGGATCCTATTTGACCATGTTTTATTTATATACAGAGATGTGTATGGGTTGCTATAGAGAGTTTGGATGATCTGAATGAAGTTATTTGGTATATTAAAGTAGGGTAGTGTTTGGAGTAAGAATTCTAGATTAACCCTATCAAATGCCTTGTGGGCATCCACTACCATTGTGTAGATGTTGATATTGTATCGGTTAGCGTAGGATATTAGTGCATCTAATGTTAATGTATTGTCACTAGTCTGTCTATGTGGTGTAAAACCGGATTGTTCTGGGGAGAGGATTTTTTCTATCAGATTTTTCATTCTGTTTGCAAGTATAGAGGTAAATATTTTAGCATCTATATTTAAGAGGGAGATGGGTCTGTAGCTGTCAGGGTTTTTGGGGTCTGTGTGTTCTTTTAATATAAATATAGTTTTAGAGGCATTAAAGTGGATATCATTTATTTTATAGTTGATTATGTAATTCAGTGTATAGTATATTAGTTTGGCTATCAAGGGGGAAAATGCTTTGTAAAATTCTGATGTGAGTCCATCCGGACCCAGAGCCTTATGCACTTCTAAGTGTTTGATTGTTGTAATAATTTCACTGATGGATATCGGCTCAGTTAGTTTTTTTTGTTGGTCTAAATTGAGTTTAGGGAATTTCAGTTTTGAAGAAAAGAGTTCTATCTTCCTTTGAGGTTTGTAGTATTTGTGCTCCATATATTTGAGAGTATATTTGTTCAAATGTTTTAATAACGTCTTCATTTTTTGTGTAGTTTTTGTCTCTGTAGTTTATTTCTGATATATTGGAGGCATTTTTGTGTTGGCAGATAATTCTGGCCAGAGCTCTAGATGGAATTTGAGCTTCTTCTGCGTAAGTGGCTAACATTCTGGCTTCATAGAAAGATAGGCTCCTGGTTTCTAACATATATAGATCCCTTTGCAGTTTTAAAAGTTCTGCTTCTGTTTGGTTCTTAGGGTTATTTATTAGTTCTTTTTCAAGATGCTCTATTTTCCCTTTCAGTATATGCTCCTCTTTCAGTTGTATTTTTTATAGTATGCTGCTTTTTTGATAAACAATCCTCTGATTTGTGCTTTGGTTGCAGCCCATTCTGTGTCAGTTGGTACTTGGGAGTTAGTGATATTTTTAAGAGCTATTTTTAGTATTGCTTCTGTTTCTTTTATTACATCCATTTTGGAAAGTAAATTAGGGTTTAATGACCAATTATGACCCCTATTCTCTAAATATATCTTTTTGTCCCAGTTAATGTTCAGTGTGATTTTGGAGTGATCTGAAAAGAACCTGGTATGTATAGTTATTGTTGGGTCCATGTTAATGAATATGTCAGAGATTAAGAAGAAGTCTATCCTTGACCACATTTTGTGGCATTGCGAATAGAATGTGAATTTCCTTGTTTTATCTGCACTGTTCCCATGTTTAAAAGGGTCATATAGTTTGAAATCTTGTTTGAGTTCATTAAGGGCTAATGTGGCTTGTTTATTATGTGATTTGGTCAGATTAGATTTATCCTTTTCTGGGTTTTGATATGTATTCCAGTCACCTCCAATCACTAGGTAGTGATCTTTAAATTGGTTTAAGGTTGGGTATAATGACATAAAAAGTGTTGTTGGTTATTACAGGGTGCGTAAACATTAAGTACCATTATAGGTTTTGGTATTGTAGGACTATTAAATGTTACATAGCACCATCTTCCCTCCTTGTCAGCTTTGGTTTTAAGTATTTTTTCCTTAAATTGTTTTTTAATTATTATGGCAGCCCCAGCACTGTTTGTTTTCCCCTCTGAAGCTATGATTTGACTTATCCATTTCTTTCTGCTAATTTCTGCCCATTAATCTGCAGTCAAGTGCATTTCTTGTATTCGTATGAGGTTGGCTGTGGTTTTTAATGTAAGGTGTAAGAATAGTTTTCTTTTCTTTTTGTTTTGGAGCCCTTTAACATTCCATGATTCTATTTCCCACATTTATTTATTAGGTGTATTCCTTAGATATGCCATGTATATTAGTTTTGTTTTGTTAGTTTTGTATGTGTTACTGTGTGATGGTTTAGGAAAGCATCTATTTATCCCCGTCCCTACACTGTGCCTAACCACTATATCCCTGGACCAGGAATAATCAGGGGGGAAGATGAAGGTTCATTATATGGTTTACCTTTACGTCTAATCTTGGAATGTGTTTTCTTTTTAGATATAGATTTACTCCATAGTATCCCCCTGTGTTACTATAAACAATGTGGACAAAGCTGAACAAACTAGTTCCCTCAACAAACACTGCTACTTAATATCCCTAGCCTCTTCCAACATATTATTTATACAGTGATGGTATTGCATTTAAGGTACAGCATGTATTGTTTTTGTCTTGTGACTAATTCTTTCTAATAGTATTTTTAAAACAGCATATTAATATACATTCCTCAGTAAATTATAGCAATATGTGTACCATAGTAATATTGTTAAACAATCAATCTTGTCATTTTTACATTTTTCTCTCATTTGACTTCTTTTTCCTCCCCTTTACTTATTCAGGTTTTGGCCTTCTTTGGTGCCTATAGTGATATGTTTCCACATAAATCTGTGTGGGTTATAAAATATATACTTGGCACCTATTTAACAGAAGTAGGAAGTATAGAGAGACAAAAAAAAAAAACAGCTTAGCCAAACAGTCCTTCTGCTATAGTTGACATATTAAGGCTATATTTACATTATCCCAGGATTGTTAGGTTATTTTACTAATTTCCTGAGATTACTTCTCTCCAGGATCTTTTAACACATTTCTAGTATTTACATAAAACATTTAACAATTTTTTCCCTTTTTTCCCCCAATATTAATCTATGAGCTAGCATAATTCTGACATTTTATTTCTTGCCTATTATTTAAGGCTGGAGTTTCATTCACCTACACAGTACTGGGTGTACTGTTTTAGTGAATGGTTCAGTTCAACAGTACCTTATTTCTTCAAGGTTTTACTTGCAGGTTGGTTGACATCTATGGTGCAGCTTTCTTCTTTTAGCTGGTGCAGATCAATTTTCATTTTTCAGGCAGTAAAATCCTTTGGAGCTTGCTGAAATCCATTTTGTCTGACTGTTCTTAATGAAGCCATCAAAAGCCTAGGGGGACTGAATTTGCAAGCCAATATCTGAGATGGGAACTTCCTTCCTATATTCGTGCATCGGAAACAGCAGTTCATTTTTGGTTCCCACCCAGGCTGTACTTCCCTTTAATGTGTTCCTCATGGCTCACATCAATGACCCAAGGGCCTAGACAGCAAGGGGAAGATTTCAGAGTTGAATCCCAGCTAGAGTGCTCATGAATGGGGTCATTTTTTCATCCAAGGGACCGTTATCTTTTTTTTGTGGATTTATTTCACTTCTGAAGGTGGAATTTGCTTGAAAACAGCCAGGAATGTCTCTTTTGCCTCTTTGGGGTTAGCAACCATGTATTTAACCTCTTTGATGTAAAAGATTAACTGATTTGGATATTTCATCTGGAATTTGATTTTTTTTTTCTATTAGGAACCTGCAGTATGGAGATAGTAGTTGTCTTGTTTGTCTTATTTGTATTGGGAGGTCTTGAGCAAAGGAGATTTTATTATTATTCCAGATGAGTGTGCCTTTTTTCTTTGCTGCCAGTATGATTTTATTTACATCTTGGTAGTTTAATATTTTAATATAGACAGGTCTTGGTTTCAGTGATGTTTGCATTTCCCTCAGGGCTCTGTGGGCTCTCTCTATTGTTATTTGCTGCATTTCTTCAGATTCCTCTAGGAGGGACTTTATTATTTGCTTGATTGTTGGTATTAGATTGTTATGAAGTACAGTTTCAGGTATTCCTCTGATGATGATATTGTTCCTTCGAGATCTTGCTTCCAGGTCTGTTAATTTTGCTTGTAAATTTTGTATTTCTTTGTCATGGGCATCAGTTTTTTGAGAAATAGAGTCTATTTTTATTTCATTTTCTATTATTTTGGACTCAGATTTTTCCATTCTGGATATTATTTGGCTGAATGAGTCACCAAAGGTTTGAAATTGTAATGATAAGTCCTTTAATGCTTGCTGGATAGGTAATAAGGCAGATTTTATGTTTCTAGATTAGCTGGCTGGTCTGTCTTGGATTTATTTGTATTTTTAGAGTTGTCAGTTTGTTTAGTTGTCTTTTGTCTTTTTGAAGTTGTGTCTTTCTCAGGTGAGGCTAGTACTGAGAATTTGGTCTTAGTTGTTGTTTCCATATTATTTTCCTCTTTTGGCATCTTGCTGTATAGTGTTTTACCAATCTTGCAGTCAGATGCAGGGCCTTAGTAGCACATTGCTTAAGCTGTTATTCGGAAATCTTAGTTAATCCTGCTGTTTCTGAGCTGAATCTGTCACTTTTTCTTCCTCTTTTGTTTGCTGGATGATATTAGCAGTAAATATCTACAGTTATTTCTGTATTATTATTTCTGCGTTGCCTTCTGGGTTTGTTTTAAGCCAGGGTATATCGAGACCTAGGTGATAGCAGTGCTCACAGAACAGTGGCCATTTTGAACTGAATCTTTCCACTTTTGTTAATAGCTTTACTGTATTTCTACACAATATGGCTATTCCAAAACCTCTCTCATTTCCCAAATTCCATATTATCTTTTCTCCCCATAATCTCTGTTTGTAATCTTTCTTCATTTGTTAAAAATCTTGTGTCTTCTAATAATAATTACATCTACATCACATGTATTACACCACTCCAGCATAGGTTCATAGTTAGGTACTAGGCTACTTGCCCGAGGGCATTTATAAGCCTAGCCAGAGTGTGTCAGCTTTCACCACCCCATTGATTAATTAACTGAGCCTCTGTCAAGAAGAGCCCATGAAGTGATCCCAGGGGTGTATTTTCTGTTAGCCATACACTTGTCAAGGTTTCTCTTGAAGAGTGTTAGTGAGGGGCTCTGCCTAATGTAGTTAGGAATTTTGTTCCAAAGTATGGGGAGTCTCTGTGACAGGAATCTATCCCTCCAGCATGTTCTATTTATTGTTGTGGTGAAGTTTAGCTCACTAGACCGAGTGGCTCGCAGTGACTTGGATTTCTTTAGGTGGAACATGTCCATCAATTCTGAGTTGGACAGGGCTTTGTAAGTCAGGCAGAGATCACCTCTGAGTAAGCGATATGCCACTGAGTACAGCTGGAGTTTTTCCAGTCAGGCTGCATAGGACATATGTTTGAGGCCAGTAATCTTCTTGGTGAGATACTTTGTGGTCTTTCCAGCTGTTGGAAGTGTCTTGTAAGGTACATCCCAAATGGGGCATTGTACTCTATGATGGGTCTGATGACTGACAAGTACAGGGGCACTATAACCTCTTTATTTCTAGACGCAAACCCTTTAGTAATTAGATGGGCTACATAGAAGGATTTCCTAACTACTTTGGCAATATGATTGTCAAAGGAGAGATTACTATCTACCTGGGTCCCCAGATCTCTTATTACCACTTCTGTATTAAGGGGGCTACCACCTATGTGGTCATTCATGGCTGTTTTGTTTTTCCCAAATGGGATGACTATGCATTTTTGGCATTTAGTTTGAGACTTGAAGCAAAACCAGTTTCAAACATGAGACACCGATCCAACGTCAAAAAAAGCTTAATTTGTGGAACACAAATTTATTTAGCACTTTCGTCAGTATATAACTTAGACTTCATCAGAATACTTCCCTTAACAGATACACATGTTTAAATACTCCAATTCATTACACCATGTGATAAAATCATCCAATGAAACCTAACTAACCCTTAAACTAAACACATTCAAATATTGGTACATAAAAACTCTACCAATAAAAAGCAGTATGGTCAGAACAATCAAACAAAAAGTGAAACACATACATATAAAAGCATATGCTAATGTAAAAAAACAATCTATCTTGTATAAAAAAATCAATCTGCCTTACTAAAAAATGTAATAACAGAATGAGTATACGTATATTATACCTTGTATGTACACAGTCTTAGGTAACTAGTTAAACTAATACCATTGTTCAGGCCAGGTTTGCATAACGCATTTAGCCTGACTTGCCAACATAACTTTCTAAAGTCCAAAATATCCTCCCACGGACCACCTCTAGGGTCCTGGAAAACTTTATCTATAACTAAAAATTTAAAACGATGTGATGGATAATTCACTATATGTCTATATAGGGCACTATTTGTATTTTTGTTTTTAATGTCTCTAGCATGCTCATACATCCACTTTTTTAATTTCCTCTTGGTTTTACCTATGTAGAAGCCTGTACATGCCTCACATAATGCAGCATATACTACCCTAAATGTATCACATGTATATTGGCCCTTTAACTTAATGTAAATATTGTTTATTGCAACGTTATCAGTCTTTTTAACTAAAGGACACTGTGAACAAAATCCACATTTTTTCATACCTATGAACCGTTCATGTGGGCTATGTTCACATTTATTCTCTAACAATTGCTTAAAGGTAGAACCTTTTCTAAATACGATATTTGGTCTCAGACCCAATTTCTCAATGATTCCATCAAACCCCTGAAAAATATGTCAATTTTTATTCAGTATATTATGTATAAACTGGTGATCACTAGTAAACTTTGTAACAAAAGAACATTTAAAGTCCTTCTTGTCTGTATCACTTACATTTTGTTGCACTCTCTAGCGTAGGTGTGTTCTTGCCATAATTTAAAAGTGGTGTAATAATACCTTTCTCTATTTTAATGCTTACTTCATTGTATATACTTTTTATTAATTGTAATGGATATTCTTGAGAGCGAAACATGTCACAAAGTTTATGACACTGAGTTAAAAATTGTTCATCCTTGGTGACCATACGGGCTAGCCTTACAAGTTGACCTTTCACTACACCTTTCTTAACATGCATAGGGTGATTACTGTTAAAATGTAATAAACCATTACTGTATGTTGGTTTTCTATATAAGTCACTTATGTAATGTGTATTTTCTTTTTTAATGGTCACATCTAAATAATTAATACTATTACTGTCAAATGTATAAGTGAACTTTAAAAACTCAGTGGTGCTATTAATGTATGTAACAAAATTCTGTATGTCTGTCTCATCCCCTGTCCATAGAAAAAATAGGTCATCTGTATTTCATAAATATAAAATTCATTTATCCATAAATCTAGAATTAAATAAGTATTTTCTTTCCCACATTAACATTACTATATTCGCAAAAACAGGGGCACATATAGCCCCCATAGCCACCCGTGTTTTTTGTAGGAAATACTGACCTTCAAAAAAGATGAAATTATTCTTAAGCATAACCTCCATCAAAGTGGCAAAAATAATCACCTGATTATTAGTAAAAAACAAACTTTCATATAAATATTCTTCAAACCACTCTATCTCTATATCATGTGGGATAGAGTTATACAAATTGACCACATCAACTGTTAAAAATAACTTTTCTGTCACATACTAGGCCATTGAACTTTGTTAAAAATGCCACAAATCAATGCAGATGTGCTCTTCATTTTTGAGAACATATTTTAATGCAAAATCTATATATTTTCCCATAAATTCTGTCTTAGATCCATTGGCACTATCAATAGGCCTCATAGGAGGATCCAACTTGTCCTTATGTATCTTTGGAATACCGAAAATACAAGGGATTTTTGGGAATTTCACATGTAACAATTCCAAAAGCCTACCATCTATCAGATCTTGATCTTGCATGTCCTGTAAAATAATATCAATTTTTTGGTAAGAAACATTCACAAATCTTCTAGAAACTTCTTCATATACTGTATCATCCAAAAGCAAAACATTCATTCTACTAACATAATCTTGTTTATACATTAATACCACCCCCCTCCTTTGTCAGGTTTCAACCCGAATTGTATTGTTATTGACCAATTTGTAAAGTAATTCTCTCTCATTGCTAGATAAATTATGAACAATATTGTCTTTTCCAACAGACATAGCTTGAAAATCAAAGTCACAAATCTTTTCAAAGACTGTTAAACAATACATCAAGGGAGGGTTGAATAATCTTTTTTTATGCAATAAAGTGTTTTTAGTGTTGTCAACCCTATTTTCAAACATTAAATGAAAATTCAAATTTCTTACAAACATTTTTAAGTCTAGAATAACTTCCACTAAATCAGAACATTTCGTGGGTACAAAATTCAGACCTTTGCAGAGTAAATTAGCAATATTTTTATAAAAATCTGCGTATTAAAATTAAAAACTAAAAAGTCAACTTTTTCATTATTTCTGTAACATGTTCATCTTTGTGACAAAAAACGCATTGTCCTCACTTTTCACAAGCACACCATTAGTTCATGAGTCATTGTTCACCTCCAATACTCGGACTGCGTTAGGTACTACAAGTAACTACAGGTAACTACAAGTAAATTGTTTAGAGTTTATTGGTGAAGGTACATATACTACAAATTTACAGAATGACTGAATTTATAGTACCTAACACAGTCCGAGTATTGGAGGTGAACAATGACTCACGAACTAATGGTGTGCTTGTGGAAAGTGAGGACAATGTGTTTTTTTTGTCACAAAGATAAACATGTTACAGAAATACTGAATGAAAAAGGTGACTTTATAGTTTTTAATGTTAATACGCAGTTTTTTTATACAAATATTGCAAATTTACTCTGCAAAGGTCAGAATTTTGTACCCATGAAACGTTCTGATTTAATGGAAGTTATTCTAGACTTAAAAATGTTTGTGAGAAATTTGAATTTTCATTTAATGTTTGAAAATAGGGTTGAAAACACTAACAATGCCCTACTGCATAAAAAAAAAGTTTATTCAACCCTCCCTTGATGTATTGTTTAACAGTCTTTGAAAAGATTTGTGACTTTGATTTTTGAGCTATGTCTGTTGGAAAAGACAATATTGTTCATAATTTATCTAGTAATGAGAGAGAATTACTTCACAAATTGGTCAATAACAATACAATTCGGGTTATGAAACCCGTCAAAGGAGGGGGGGTGGTATTAATATCTAAACAAGATTATGTTAATAGCATGAATGTTTTGCTTTTGGATGATACACTGTATGAAGAAGTTTCTAGAAGATTTGTGAATGTTTCTTACCAAAAAATTGATATTATTTTACAGGACATGCAAGATCAAGATCTGATAGATGGTAGGCTTTTGGAATTGTTACATGTGAAATTCCCAAAAATCCCTTATATCTTCGGTATTCCAAAGATACATAAGGACACGTTGGATCCTCCTATGAGGCCTATTGTTAGTGCCAATGGATCTAAGACAGAATTTATGGGAAAATATATAGATTTTACATTAAAAGATGTTCTCAAAAATGAAGAGCACATCTGTATTGATTTGTGGCATTTTTAAACAAAGTTCAATGGCCTAGTACATGACAGAAAAGTTATTTATTTAACAGTTGATGTGGTCAGTTTGTACAACTCTATTCCACATGATATAGGGATAGAGTGGTTTGAAGAATATTTATATGAAAGTTCATTTTTTACTAATAATCAGGTGATTATTCTTGCCACTTTGATGGAGGTTATGCTTAAGAATAATGTAATCTTTTTTGAAGGTCAGTATTTCCTACAAGAAATAGGGGTGGCTATGGGGGCTATATCCACCCCTGTTTTTGTGAATATAGTAATGTTAATGTGGGAAAGGAAATACTTATTTAATTCTAGATTTATGGATAAATGGATTTTATATTTATGATATATAGATGACCTATTTTTTCTATGGACAGGGGACGAGACAGACATACATAATTTTGTTACATACATTAATAGTACCACTGAGTTTTTAAAGTTCACTTATACATTTGACAGTAATAGTATTAATTATTTAGATGTGACCATTAAAAAAGAAAATACACATTACATAAGTGACTTATATAGAAAACCAACATACAGTAATGGTTTGTTACATTTTAACAGTAATCACCCTATGCTTGTTAAAAAAGGTGTAGTGAAAGGTCAACTTGTAAGGCTAGCCTGTATGGTCACCAAGGATGAACAATTTTTAACTCAGTGTCATAAACTTTGTAACATGTTTCGCTCTCAAGAATATCCATTAGAATTAATAAAAAGTATATACAATGAAGTAAGCATTAAAAGAGAGAAATGTATTATTACACCACTTTTAAATTATGGCAAGAACACACCTGCACTAGAGAGTCTGCAACAAAATGTAAGTAATACAGACAAGAAGGACTTTAAATGTTCGTTTGTTACAAAGTTTAGAACTGATCACCAGTTTATACATAATATACTGAATAAAAATTGGCATATTTTTCAGCAGTTTGATAGAATCATTGAGAAACTGGGTCTGAGACCAAATATCATATTTAGAAAAGGTTCTACCTTTAAGCAATTGTTAGAGAATAAATGTGAACATAGCCCACATGAATGGTTCATAGGTATGAACAAATGTGGATTTTGTTCACAGTGTCCTTTAGTTAAACAGACTGATAAAGTTGCAATAAACAATATTTACATTAAGTTAAAGGGCAAATATACATGTGATACATTAGCGGTAGTATATGCTGCATTATGATGGCATGTACAGGCTTTTACATAGGTAAAACCAAAAGGAAATTAAAGAAGTGGATGTACAAGCATGCTAGAGACATTAAAAACAAAAATACAAATAGTGCCCTATATAGACATATAGCAAATTATCCATCACATAGTTTTAAATTTTTGTTATAGATAAAGTTTTCCAGGACCCTAGATGTGGTCCGTGGGAGGATATTTTGGACTTTAGAGAGTTAGGTTGGCAAGTCAGGCTAAATGCTTTATGCAAACCTGGCCTGAATGATGGTATTAGTTTAACTAGTTACCTAAGACTGCATTCATACAAGGTATAATATACGTATACTCATTCTGTTATTACATTTTTTAGTAAGGCAGATTGATTTTTTATGCAAGACAGATTGTTTTTTTACATTAGCATATGCTTTTATATGTATGTGTTTCACTTTTTGTTTGATTGTTCTGACCATACTGCTTTTTATTGGTAGAGTTTTTATGTACCAATATTTGGATGTGTTTAGTTTACGGGTTAGTTGGGTTTCATTGGATGATTTTATCACATGATAAAATGAACTGGAGTATTTAAACATGTATATCAGTTAAGGGAAGTATTTTGATGAAGTCTAAGTTATATACTGACGAAAGCGCTAAATAAATTTGTGTTCCACAAATTAAGCTGTGTTTTTTGACGTTGGATTGGTGTCTCATGTTTGAAACTGGTTTTGCTTCAAGTTTTTGTTCTTGGTTCTAAGTTCATTTAACTTGAGACCATGACTTTGACACCAGGTGTCCGTCTCAGTAAGCCCTTTTGGAGAATGTCCATGTCAGATGGAGAGTCAGTTATGGCTCCCAGTTTGCAGTCATCGGTGAACTTGGTTAGCCATAGTCCTCCTGTGTTTGCCTGTACTTCTGAGAAGTATATGCTGAACAGTAGGGGTCCCAAGACTGAGCCTTGTGGTACACCACTTGTGACTGGTTTAGAGTCGGACCTGGAGCCCGCTATTCTTACCGTGTGAGTTCTGTCTGTAAGCCAGTTGGCAACCCATCTCATGACGCAGGGGTTTATGTTCAGGCTGGTGAGTTTTTCTATAATTCCAGAGTCGGGAATGGTGTCAAAAGCCTTGGCGAGGTCAAGGTAGGCTGTGTGAACCACCTTCCCCTCATCTATGGCCTTGGTGACTTTCTCGAAGAAGTCAACCAGGTTTAGTAGGCATGATCTGCACTTAACAAAGCCAAACACGGTCGGGTCAAGTGTTTAGAGATTCCCAATGTCTTTGTTAATGAGTTCCATGATGATGCACTTCATAGACTTGCAGACCAGGCTAGTCAGGCTTATGGGGGGATAGTTACCAGGGTCAGTTGTGGCCCCTCCTTTATGGAGAGGAATAACTGTTGCTGTGCACCATCCTATGAGCACATAGCCTGTGGAGAGGCTGGGGTTGAACAGCGTGTTTAGGTGGGGGGTTAGTTCTCTGTAGTTCGTGCAAGACGAAGCCTGGGACACCATCTTGTCCCATTGATGCTGTGTTTTTGACTTTTGAAAGGGCTGTTTTCACCTGTGTGTCTGTGATTTTTGGGAAACTACACTTTTCCAGTATTGTTGTGGGCCCTTTTGGAGGTGAGAGGGGGGTGAAGTTTGCACTGAATCTATCTGCCAGGATGTTGGCAATACCAGTAGGTTCATTATATTTTGTGCTATTTTGGAGTAGTTCAGTGCATATCTGCGGGTTGCCGCTTAGATTCTTAACATAGCTAAAGAAGGCTTTGTGGTTACCTTTTGAATCCTTGGCTATTTTTCTTTTGAAGTTAGCCTTGGATGATTTCACGAGGGACCTTAGTTTCTTACTGATACTGATCAGAGATGTCTTTCCTTCTTGGGATTTGCTTTTTTTCTGAACTAGTTTCCTCCTTCTATTGTATAGCCTATTTATGGCAGGGGCCCACCAGACTGGTTTCCTTCTCTTAGGGGAGTGAGTCTTGGTTTTGCTAGGGATGGCACGATCCCTGCATCCTTGTAGGTGCTCAGAGTGCATTTCTAAAGGTTCCTATTCTTCCTGTTCTTCTTACTATATTCTTAATACTATTCACATTTACAGAAAGCACTCAAAATTTTAATTTTCACTTTTCCTTAGATTCATGGTTTTATAAATTCATAGCTAATTACTAGGTTAGCTTTCATAATAGGGCATTTTAAGCCTAACCAATTTACTTCTCAAAGATTAGAATCAAACACTGTACCATATGTCTGTGAGTCAAACACCTTAACTAAGCCCCAACTTTTAGCTGTGTATATTCTTTTTCATCTAATTCCTTTCTTTTTTCTTTTGTACTTATCCCTTTTAAATTTGCTTTTCCATCTTTTGCCTTTTTAACAATATAATTTTTTCCCTTTTATTACCTCGCAGTTTATGTCTTCTTCATCACTTATTTCAGAACCTTCTTCTATGTCCTCTTTATTATATTTTTTTCTCGTCTAATTTTTCTACTATTTCTGCTACATCTAAGATTTCTTCTCTTTATTTTTTCTTTTTCCTTTTCCTTACTTTTATTTTCATTTTTGCAATCCATCCATAAATGTCCAATTTTGTTACATTTATAAGGGTCTACTTTATGTGCTCGAAACATGAAAAACCTGAATCCAAATAGTGTGACACATAAAGAGCAAACTGCGAATATGTCTAATGTACTAAAGCAAGAAATTTAAAACCTCGAACCGTCATAATCAGCCAACCCACCACCCGCAACACACTACCTACCCAAACACAATAAAAAAAACACATACATACACTAACCAAAACCCTACTTCTAACTCTGAATTAAAGCACCAAAACCCTACTGCTAACCCTGCACTAAACCCCACATACACAACTATCCATGCACTATCCTTAACCCCTCCCTAATCCTAAGGTCCATAACTACCGTACACTTCCCCTATGGAGCTATACCCAAACAAACTAAATATTCCACACTCATACACTTAACAAAACCCTACACTAAACCTTACATACATTACCTACACAAAACCTTACATACACTACCTACCTATGCACTTACCTTAACCCCTCCCTATCCCTAAGGTCCGTAACTATCGCACACTTAGCTTAAGGAGCTATACTGCAGATGGGCCAACTATGTGAATTCGATATTTCCACTTTCACGGTTTCATTCGTTAAACGTATTCATGGTTCGCTCTTTACGTGTCGAACTATTTGGATTCGGGTTTTTCACCTTTCGAGTGCATAAAGTAGACCCTATTTATAACATTTCATTTCACATTTTTTGCACTATGTCCCATGTCCTCACAAATTTAACATTTTGAAGAAGAAATAAACCTGGAATTCACCACGAACAGACTCTGATGGTCTGAGGAAGCGTATCTTTGATCTAATAAAGCTGATTTTATACTCTACTTAGCCTGTTCGTGGTGAATTCCAGGTTTATTTCTTCTTCAGTATTCATTCTTACTTTTATATACCTGGACTCTTCAGTTGGAGCATCTCATTTTTTGTCTAAATTTAACATTTTCTTTTGTCAGAGTTACATATCAAATGTCCTTCTTTTCCACATAAAATGTTTTGGGTTGTCCCCAGCATTTTACTACACCCCCATTCCACTCCGCAATTATCATGCTTGGTGTATGAATATTTTTTTGTCTTTCTACTTTTAATACAATATTACAGTCCCTGACACCAGTCCATAAAACCCTTTTGTCATAAACTTTTGCAATGTCCAGTATACATAAAGCATTAAAATGACCTTTCAAAGTCTCTCTTTCTACCTGTCTTTGAAATTGTAAATGAATCCTCTTTTTTGTTTTCCTCTTAAATTTTTTTATCACATAAAGATTCCATGGATTACAGTCTTTCTTTTTTTCACATTCCACAAGAAAAATTTCCATTGAAAAAACAGTCTCAAATATAATGTCACACATTTCTTTGTTAATAAGAATAAATGCTCTTACTTCATGTGTTTTTACACCAAAAAAGCTGTTAAATTGCCCCACACTTCATACATTGCATTTCTTTGTCTTCTTTACTGTGAATCTTTACCACATACTTCGATTTTTCATTTTCTTTTGCCTTCTTTTCTGCTACTCCACTTTTGTGTTCTTTTAATTTCTTTGCATATGTTTTCTTTTCCATCTCACCACTATTCTTAAGGATTGTCTCTGCATCCTTCTTTTGCATTTTCTCCGTAATGTCACCCCAGGAAGCATCTCCTTCTTTTTCTGGATCACTCTACACAACATTTTTTTTAAGTAAATAATTCTGCATCCCTCCACACTGGAGGGTTGGAATTATACATTCATTATTTGCTGACTCAGCTCCATCATACAGATTTCTTTGAAACATTTCCTAACAACCCTGGACACATTCTCTGATCTCCGTATTTGCTTTTTCTTTCCTTTCTTTCACCACTCCATCATCTTCTTCACTCTCCATCTCCCCGTTTCTCTGGACGGCCTCTGCACCTGGAACACAAACAGGAAGTGCTCCTCCAGAAATGATCCTAGTTACAACAGTGATGAGTAGGGGGAAGTTCCCCGATGCCCAGGCCAAATTTCCCCTAGTAGTATGAACACTATCCTGGGGTAGCTCCTGAAAGGAGGTTACTAGCCTAGTGGACTAATCCGGTCAACAAAGGATAAACAAAAGATAAATAAAAAATAATAAATGTTTTGGGACTGTAATGAGTTGGCAGACTTTAAATAAATTCTCTACAGAGTACTCTGTCAAAAATATTGGGTGAGCAAATGGGTGGGAGGATCTGAACTGCCTAGATATAGTAAGGCCTTGTTAAGTTTAATTTTGGTGGCTGCCAAAAAAGCAATTACTAGAAAATGGAAATCAAAGTCTAAACCAAATGTATTTGAAGTAATGAATATTGTAAAAGATATAAAAGAATTGGAAGTGAGATCTTTAGAAAATGGTAGGAGCAATTACATCAAAAAAATGGGAATTGTGGGAACAATACATGGAGAATAATGTTCTGGAGCAGGAGTGAGGTTTGAGGAAAGGCAGGAATGGATCAATGTATGCAATGTTGGATTGATGATAATTGTACAAATGTGAACATGTTAACATGGTTTGTTTTCTTCTATATAAATGTATGTTTGCCTGTGTCCTAAGTGATAATTCAATAAAGGTGTTAAAAAATAAATAAGGAGGAGAGGTACTGTGGGTCAAAGTGGAGACTGAAAACGACAGCACAATCAACAAAAAGGGGGTGCATACAATCTTAAGGATAAAACATTAAAAATCACAGATAGTATTCTCAGGAAGACATACACAGGGCAGGTGGTGATGCAGGGATTTCTAATATACCAGATGTTAACTGGAGCGTCTTGATGAAGGCTACATCATTATCAGGATCTTGGTCAATTAGCTGTAAGGTATAAGCCTCCAAGGGCTGTTAATAGAAATTATGAAAGGTCAGAGTTGTATTTGTTATTTTCAGATGGGAAAGGAGAGGGTATCTCATATCTGCAAATGGACAGGCATTTGGGAACATATTCACCAAGTGGTGTGGTTCTCTCTCATCTTAAATATTACATTTCACGCTAAACAAAACTTTGTGTAATTACTTAGTTTTATTGGCAAATAAGTCCATTATTTAAGCCTTCTGCCTTTTTGGGAGTTTATAAAGAACTGCTTAAAATGGCAATATATGAATAATATTAAGTGCTATTAACACTAAAAAGAGCTCAAAAGACACACCCCATATTCCCAATTAATGATTAAAGCAATATGCATTCAACTAAAACAATTATGCAACTCACAAGATAGTAAAAACAATGATGGTTAATACTGAAAAACAATGCATCAAAATAAAAACCTGAACACTAATTACTAATGATATGTCAACTATAATGCTAGCATAGATTCCAACTTTAAATAACTTGAGATAGAAATTACATCATTTAGTTCTAGATGTCGCTCAGCATTAACTCTAAGTTGCCACTTTAACTCAAGGAATTCTAAACTGGTGTCACTGGGACCCCCCCCAGGGTCCTGGGTCAAACCTTCTATGACAATGAATTTGAATGAATGTGTAGGATACATTTTGATATGTCTGAAAAGGACATTTTGTTTGTCCTTCTTCTTGATGTCATAACCATGTTGATAAACACGATATCTGAAGTGCCTGATGGTCTTACCTATATAAAAACAGGTACAGTCATTGTAGACTGCGGCATATACCACCCCCTTACTGTCACATTTGAATTTCTTTTGTAACTTAATCATTCCATATTCATGTATGAAAACTTCTGCACCCTCCAACATCACTTTACATTGGGTGCAGTGTCGACATTTACTCATTTTACCTTTGTTGGAACTCCCCAAACTCCTTTCAATCATAGTTTTTAAACAAGCCTCTTTCTTGTATACTATGTTTGGCTTTTCACCTAATTTACTGGCAACCTCGGGGTCATGTTTGAAAATAGACCAAAATTTTTCAATGACAAATTTAATTTCCCTGAAATGTCCATTATAAGGCAAAACCAAAGCTTTGTTGTAATCAACATTACCTTTGCCATGTACATCCTGACTAACTGTAGGTGTACTAGTGAAACCCAAAAGGGACTTGTGATTTGACATGTTCCAAAGAAGAGGTTACCCCCAAGATTTCTTAAATGAAATATTTGATTGAGTTAAGAGAAAGAGACAGGGTGGGTTTTATAAGCCCCTTCTGGGTTTCACTAGTATACCTACAGTTAGTCAGGAGGTACAAACAAATAATGGAAGGGGATAAGTTTCCTTAATTCTGGAAGAGGATATGTGTGTTCTCTTTTCACAAAAGGGGGAGCAAAACAGAGGTCAGAATCTACTGACTACTCACTTTGACTAACATGATTGGAGAGCTCATGGAACAACTGCTGAAGGAATGAATTTTAGAAATATGTAGAAGTCAGAGTACTAAGCTTAATGTAGCATGGTTATGCAGTAAAGCTGTCATGTCAGGTAAATCTAGTTGAGTTTTATGATGGCATAACTGCAGTATTACATCAAACAAGGGACTGTCAATGTTCCCTATTTGGACTGTAGCACAGCAGCTGATATGAAACCACTCAGTAAGTTACTGAACCAGTTAAAAAAAAAGCTTGTAGTGCATGGTTGTGCCCAAATTATGTTCCTAAACTTGTAACCACAGCTCTAGCACAAGACCTGATCTTAGCATTTAGGGGTGCTTAACAAACGCCATTTTAAGGATACCTAGGCACTGCAGAACTGTTAAGTTTAAGTCTTGCACTAGAAGCTAACAATAGACAGTGACAGTTTGCAAAGAACAGCAGCAAAAGGAAAAACAGCCTTTAAAACCTTAGATGTCGTACATGCAAACAGAAAGCATGGCAGAATAAATTAATTTTGAACAGAGGTGTACTTAGTTTCTGCTATTATCCATGCATCTCAATTGTCCCTGATTTTGCAGAATGCCCCTGCTTAAAGGTTTTGATTTTCTAGTTAATCACTGAGGATTGCAGTTAGTCAATAATGCCAGACATTAGTTTCAGAATTCTCAGTGTTTAGAAAATTTATGTTGACATGCCTATCGTTCTATTAACGTTTTAAGTGAATTAGAGCAATATTTACAATTGTCCCTGATTTTGATCCTTTGTCCCCTCCCCTGTTATTTTTGGATTTGCTGAGAATTCTTTTTTTTTTTGCTTCCTACTGCTATCTCTTTGTCTTTTTTAATATCTATATTATATTATCACTTAAGACATAGGCAAACATGCATTTATATTAAAGAAAACAAACTAAATTAACATGTTTCCAGTTATATACAGTACATTATCATATATTCTATTTTTTATAACTATTGATGGAAAAAATACCTTTATTGTTAAAACACACATGTATTAAACGCTTTCATCCTTAACAGCTGGGACTTCATCAGAATATAACTAAGTTCAACACAGACAAATTAAATAGCCCTCCAAAACTCATAATAGGCTAATTAGTAGCCGATCATTTTAACTTAAAAATTAAAAATAAGTACAGTTAAAATGTTAATATAAAAACATTTTTTACTTTAACATAAAAACACAAAAAATAAGTTGTCGTGTAACCATAAAAATGTATACAGTTCTACAATCTTTCAGCTTTTTCCTGCAATATAGGGGAAATAGAAACATCATTTAAGCCTGGGGGGAATATAGCAGCCAACCTCAATTGCCACTGGGTTTCCTTTTTCCACAAATGATTTTTCCAGTTACCCCCTCTGATCAATTTTAATATTTTCCAAAATACCAAATGTAAATTTACTAAATCTTTTGCACACTAGGGAATGTTTGTATAACTTGCATTATTATCCATTGATTATTAATTTCACATATATGTTCATATATCCTAGTCCTCAGTGCATGTTCTGTTTTTCCTACATGGAAACATTCACAGGCTGGTTGGCTGTGGTGGTGCAGTGGTTAGTGTTGCCACCTCATAGCAAGAGGTTCTCTGGTTCAATGCTGGGGTGCCTTCTGTGTGGAGTCTGCATGTCCTCCCTGTGGTTGTGTGGGTTTCCTCTGGGTGCTCTGCTCTCCTCCCAAAGACATGCTGTAGGTGGACTGGATACTCTAAATTGACCCTAGGTGTGCGTGTATGTGTGTGCCTTCTATGGAAGGTTGGGCACCAGGCTAGCAACTCGACACAGTAAAACTCCACTGCCAGTCATGAGCAGACAGGTGATCCACTGTGGTGACCCCTAACTGGGAGAAGAAGAAACATTCACAGGGCCAGATATACTGCATTTTTAGTGGCACAATTCACATTTTGAAAATATATTTTAGTCCTCATAGTGTTTCTGAGTGTTATTTGCACTTGTTTATTAATGTACATACACTGGTTACAGCACCCACATGGTCTAGTACCCCTCCCTTGATCCTCATTGGTCTTAGTCTTGAGTTCCAGAAGCCTCTTAAAATTTGCACCCATTTTGTTGATAAAAATGGCTCTTTACCCAGAATACTATAAATTTCTAGATTTACCCAAAAAATGTTCCAGGTCTTCCTAAGTGCATTTTTTATTTTACCAGAAAAATGGTTATATTGTAGTACACAGGCTTTCTCAAACTTCTGGGTATTGTTCATAGTTACATTAGAGTCTATGTTTAGGCCTGCAACCAACAACGGCTTATAAACATCACCCCACTTACTGTAAACTCCCTGAAGAATCTGATCTACTAATTTTTTGGGGTATCCTCTTTCATAAAACATGTTTCCCACTATGTCTAATTCATTCCTAACATCTTCAAAGTGGGAAGTCATTCTAGCCACATGAAAGGCTTGGCCCATCACTAGAGTTTTTTCTGTGCTATAGAATGGTTACTAGAGAAATGTAATGATAATTCTTATAGATGTGCAATATTTTATATCACCTACTAATTATCCATTTTAAATATCAGCTTCTGTTATCAATTCAACTAAGAATTCTGTCATGGCAGGTCTTTCACTTAAGCTTCCCCCATCCCTTTCTCTTTGCCTGTACTGTGATATCAGTCCCTGGTAGGGAAGGCAGTCTCTAGCCTACAGTCTAAATGTCTACTTGGCCTCATCCCATTCTATTACCTTTCCCTCTGTAATTATTTGCTCCCAATACTTTGGTTCCTTTGCTAATTATCAAAAAAAAAAAATCAGTATCAATATTCGTCAAAGATACCCACACCTCCAGGTTGGTGGCACAGCACGAAGCATCAGAGACTATCCATGTGCAACTAACAGTGGGTAAAACTGCCTTCCAGTTTATAGACTGCTACAGACCACCCTCCCAAACCCAGGAACCCCACTCGGCCTTCCTGAGAACACTGGAAAATATGAAGGTCTCTCCAAACACCATTATATTGGGTGACTTCAACTACCCAAACATAGATTGGGAGCATTACTCTAGCTCCAACACCCTAGCCCAAAGGTTCCTAGAATTTATAAACTCAAATGCTATGAAACAACTTGTTACCACTCCCACAAGAGGGGAAAATATACTGGACCTGATCATCACCAACATGGGGACTCTATGCTCCAGACCAGAAGTGTATCCCTCACTGGTAAGATCAGACCATAAACTAATCTCACTGGATATTCACATCCCGACCCCACCCCCTGCCCAGAAAACCACAGTGAAAAACTTGTCTAAAGCAAATTTCACACTCCTCAAAACCGAGGTGGAATCCTTCAAAGCCCCGGGCTTGTGGAAAATACGGCCCAGACTGCAGAATCCTTTATAAATACATTCTATGAACACCTTCAGGAATGCATGGATCATGCAATCCCAAATAAACCAAGACCCAATCCTCCAAAGGCAGACGTCCTGTCTGGTGGACCCCAGCCATAAACAAACTATACAATAGAAGGAGGAAGCTACTACATGATAGAGCAAAATCCCAAAAAGGGAAGGCATCTCTGATCAGTATTAGCAAAAAACTACAGGCACTCATAAAATCATCTAAGGCCAGCTTCGAGAGAAAAATTGCACAGGACCCTAAGGATAATCACAAGGCTTTCTTTAGTTATGTTAGGAACCTGGGTGGGAATTCCCAGATATGCTCAGAATTAGTCCAAAATGACAAAAAATACACCAAACCCACAGATATTGCCAGCATCCTAGCTGACAGGTTCAGTGCAAACTTCTCCCCCCCCCCCACCAAAAGGGTGAATATCTATCCCAGCAGAGTGCTGCCCCCCTGACATCTGAGATGCTCAGGTAAGAGCCGCCCTCTCCAAAGCAAAAAACACAGCATCAATGGGACCAGACGGTGTCCTGGGCTGCATCCTACATGAACTCCAAGAAGAGCTAAACCCAAACATAAAACTACTGTTCAATCTCAGCCTTACTACAGGATATGTACCCAAAGAGTGGCGTACAGCAACAGTGGTCCCTCTCCACAAAGGTGGTGCCTCAACGGATCCTGGAAACTATCACCCCATAAGCCTGACTAGCTTGGTCTGCAAAGCTATGGAAAGGATCATCATGGACCTCATAAATAAAGATATTGGGGACCTACAGGCATTGGATCCCGCTTTGTTAAGGGCAGATCCTGCCTCTTAAACCTGGTCAATTTCTTTAAAACAGTCACCAAGGCCATTGACAAGGGGAAGGTGGTCCACACAGCCTACCTGGACCTCGCAAATACCCCACTCGAGCATTATAGATAAGCTCACCAGCTTAAATATAAACCCCTATGTCACTAGATGGGTTGCAAACTGGCTCAAGGACAGAACCCACATGATTAGAATTGCTGGAGCCATGTCAGACTCCAAACCAGTTACAAGTGGCGTACCACAAGGCTCAGTCCTGGGACCTCTCTTGCTCGGTATATATTTCTCGGAGGTACAGGAAAACATGGGACTGTGGCTGACCAAGTTCGCAGATGACTGCAAATTGGGCGCCATAATTGACTCTCCAGCTGACACAAGCATCCTACAAAAGGGCCTCATAGAAACAGACAACTGGTGCCAGAGCCATGGCCTCAAGCTAAACGGCAAAACAAAGTGCCCACAAATTACCACATAGGTGGTAATCCATTAAGTACAGAAGAAGTAATTAGGGACCTGGGGACCCAAGTTGATAGCAATCTCTCATTTGACAAAGTGGTTAGAAAAACATTTTATATAGCCCACCTAATCATGAAGGGATTCACATCTAGATCAGGGGAGGTCATCGTGCCTCTTTACTCATCCCTCATCAGGCCCATAATTGAGTACAATGCCCCTTTTGGGATGTACTTTACCAGACATCTGCAGCAACTGGAAAAACCCCAAAAGTACCTCACCAAGAGGATCAAATGGCTCAAACAGATGCCATATGCTGCCCGGTTAAAGAAACTCCAGCTCTACTCAGTGGCATACCGCCTGCTCAGAGGCGATCTGTGCCTGACTTATAAAGCCATGTCTAACCCGGAATTAATGGACATGCTGCACCTCAGAAAATCCAAATCCCATTGAGCTAAGCGCTCGAGAGACTTGAACCTCAGCACTGAAATAAATAGGACATGCTGGAGGGACAGATTCATAACCCAGAGGCTCCCTTCACTCTGGAATAAAATCCCAGTCCAGGTTAGGCAGAGTCCCTCATTGACTCTCTTCAAGAGGAATCTTGATGAGTGGATGGGAGATCATAGGTTTACCACGGGTATCAGTTCTGTGTCACTGTTAGACAGAGGCACAGTATACTAACCTCGAAAAAGGGCATAGGAAAATTAATTTAAAATGGGTGGCAAAAGCCAAACACACTCTGGCTAGACTTATAAATGCCCTAGGGCAGATAGCCTAGTATAAACCTATGAACCTATGAACCTAATTTAATTCAGTAAATTCCAGCCCCCTCTCACCTATTTTCTGTACTCCTACTTGCAGGCATCCCTACTGGCAAACTCTCCTTTCTCCAGTTTCATTTTGGCTTAGTTCTTAGAATACTTTCTGCTACTTTATGAATATAATATTGTAATATATATATATATATATATATATATATATATATATATATATATATATATATATATCATATTCTATATGGCTGTAATTCTCATTAAGGATCTGCATCCAAAATCTCACTCTCTCCTTATTTCTTGAACTCCCCCCATTTCATCATCATCCCTTTCCCCTTTGAATTATAACTTTCTGCTTGGGGGTCTATATCAATTAATCAAAATACGTATTCATCAAATATGTATTTATCGAACTCTAAACATCAACACTCATTACAGCGAACCTCAGACTTTTTTCCAGGGTTAGGAACCACTCACCCACTAGCACTCCAGAACACACACACACTAAATTAAACCCACCCAGGTGGGGGGCATTGGCCCCACACCCCTGAATTTGGGTGGCTGCATCCCCCTCCCTCAACTATATCAATTCTGAGCTTGCACTACAGTGGGGAAAAGGTCAAAGTTGGGGTGATGGCCAAGTGCTTCTTAAGCCTGGGAAAAAGTCTGAGGTTCGTTAAATTATATAGACCCATGTTACGTAAATGAGCCTTAATTGTGTACCTCTAAAATATCCCTTTAAATCAAGTAATTGTAAACTACCTCATTCTATTTGAAAGATCAGCTTATCCCACTGATGAGACATTCATTTCTGGATTTATCAGGTACAAAATAATATCATCTGCAACTGAAGCCAACTTTTCTTGATTACCATACCAAATATATCCCTGAATTTCTGAGATCCTTATTTTCTTTGCCAATGGCAGTAAATATAAACCAAAAACAAAGGGGAAAGAGGACACTCCTGCCTGGTTCCTTTGCTCAAACAGAACTTATCAGATAGGAACCATGCCACTTAATTTTCATCTCTGATCCCTCATATATCCTCCTAATAAACCTTATAATTTTAAAGGGAATACAAATGCTTCCATTGCCCTACTCAAAATCCCAACTTACTCTGTAAAACACTTTCTCTGCATCAAGACCCACCAACAATGGTGATATTTTATTATATTCTGCTTCTCTCTGGATTATCATTGTTCTACTCATTTTGTCAAATGTTTTCCTCCCCTCCACAAAAAACACATTGCTCCATATGTATCTATTTTAGCAACACCCTTGCTATTCTTTGAGCTATTATAGACATAAACAATTTATGATCATATTTTAAAATTGAAATGGGTCTATGTGAAGCTGAGTCTGATAGGTCTTTACCATGTTTAGCTACTACAGTCACCACTCCTTTCTTCCAAGACTTTGGTACTGCCCCTCTTTTTAAAATATTTTAAACAAAACCTTCCAGATCTTTATAACTTTCTTCCCTCCTAAACTCAAACCTTCCACAGGAAAACCATCTGTTCCTGAAGACTTTCCTGCATATTGATTATATATCACCATTTTTATCTCATCACCTCCTATCTTAACTGTTAATTGTTGAGCCTCATCTACCACTAACCTTGGAATACTTAAGTTTTCCATAAATAGTTCCAGTTGTGTTCTTTCTTGATTTCCGCAGTTCTCTGCTTTATAGAAATGTTCATAAAATTTCAGAAATATCTCTAACACCTCTACAGGATGTCTGGTTATTTTTCTTGTTATAGGTTCCCTAAGTTTCTTGATAACCCTTTCTGTTACCTAAGTTGTTGTACTGAAGGTTTTTGAGCTCTGTGGTTATTATCCAGAAACAGTTGCTTAACAGGAATCTTTCTAAACTCATACATATTATCCAGGTACTCCCTTATTTTCTCTTTAGCACTCTGCAGTTGCTGCTCTACTTGTTCTGTAAGTTTACTCTTATTATGCAATACTTTAGCCCTTGCCAGCTCCTCTAAATAATTCTTATTACTTTTTAAACATATCTCTTTTCTCTTATTTGTATCCTATTTTTAAATTCTATTTTCATTTTATCCCAATCAATAGCTTTAACATTTGAACAAATTTCTACTTCCTGATGATTCTTAAATAATTTCCAGTACCCCATTCCTTAAATTCCTCTCTTTTTAGCAGGCTGGTGGGAAAACACCATTGTCTCATTTTTACTTTATTGCCCTGCATTTTTATCTTAATTTTAAATGGTGCATGATGTGAAATATAATTTCTATCTAGTGTAGCCCAGTTATTGTACCTTGGGGAATGTTGTTGTGTCTTTCGGCTTTTCCCGGTTAGGGGCCACCACAGCGGAACTCCGGTCTGCTAATGATTGGCAGTAGCTTTTTACGTGCTGAGTTGCCGGCCCTGATGCACAGCCTTCAACAAAGGTACACCCATTCACGCATGTCTCCACACAGAAGACACTCTAGCTGAGAATCGAACTTGAGGAATAATATATTAATTCTTTCTAAGTTCCTACTACTGAATTCATGTCTTCAATACCAAATATTTTCATAAATGTCTTCAGAAATCTCTCCTCTTTTGTTATATTTTCCATTCTAGATTTCCTGGATACATCATCACTGTTGCAAATCAAGTTCCAATCCCCACATATAAGTAATATTCCCTACTGAAAGCTAACTATTTCTCCCAAAAAATTCTTAAGCTGTATAATAGCATTTTTTGTTTATTTATAAATGCCAGTGTGATCTTCCTCTCCTGACAGTAGTACCTTACTGCCATAACTCTACCATTATTATCTTTTGTTTCTCTTATATAACTTTTGTACCTCCTCTCACAATTAGTGTAAGTACTTCCCTTTTCCTTTGTCCCTGACATTCTGCTGAATATCTAACCTGAAATCCTTTCTTTATCAAATTCACATGCTCATGTTTTTTTTTCCAAATGTGTCTCTTGCAGCACTGCTATTCACACTCTGCATTTTTTAGTATAATTCAGTACTCTTACCCTTTTGTGTATACCTGTAAGGCCATTTACATTCCGAAATAATATGGATAGCATAGCCATTCTGATAAGAAGTTACTATTCTTACATGTTATACATGACAACTTTTTTTGAATGAGCATCTCCACCTTTTGTTTTACAAGCACACACTAATGTTTGGCAAGTTGATCTTTTATACAATTGTTTCTATTCAATTACATTTGAACCTATGTCACATTTTTCAAGACTTCTTGTTTTAATGATAACCATAAATAAATAAATAAATAAATAAATAAATAAATACCTTATCAAAAACACCCCAGCCACTATTAACTTAGAAAAAATGCACAAAACTGTGTACATCTTCAAAAATGCAGTTTAACCCTCCTGATAGGTACAATTGCTCTCAATCGACAGCAGCACCCACAGACATTACCTAACATAAAATTAAGATTACCCACGCTAAAGCACGTGTTATAGCCTGTGCCCCTGCTTACACTGATTGACGTTTTCTTATCTATTCCACTCCCAGATGTGTAAACCAGCTTGTATGCTTTCAGAAAATACTAACTTTTAGGCTTGAGAAAAAGTACACTGGCTATCTTTAAAAAAAAACTAAACAATACAATGTTCTATTAAATGCATTGAAGTATTAAGGTTGCTAGGGAAGCTGCTATCTCTTATTCACTTCCAACAATTTCAAACTTTATTTTTTACTGAACTGTTTGCTCTTCTACATTTAAATTTTGCATTTCCCTCGGCAAGCAATGCTCATAACTCTCAAGATTAATTGCTTGCAATGCAGACAGCTTGTTTCCATGAAAACATAAGAGCAGAATGTACAACTGCTTTCATCTGGAGACCTCTTAACCACCATGGAACATTTGCTAAAGTAAAAAAAAAAAAGTTAATATCATTGCATCATTGCATATGCCAGGAATGTAGTACTTCTTATGGCATTCATCATTTGTCTTATTTTTCAGGCCTACTTGCTTGCAGAAAAAGTAAAAGTACAGTTGTGTAAAATCTTACCATAACACTAGATGCCCTTCTCTTCACTGTTGCAGTATTCTTTATCAAAGGGATCCCATGCTAAGGGTAGCCCAATGTCCAGCCAGTACACCAAAGCCTTAGGTTTTCAAGAATGTGGTATGTGACATGTATGCTCCCCGCTCATGGTGTAGGGCATAAAGGGGACATACGGACGTACAAACCTCAGAAATGAATAGCACTAGGAAGAACAACAGTCCAAGGAGAAAAGGAGAAACATGTGCATCCAAAAGAAAAAAGAAAAAGGAGGACAGAAAAAAAGGGGAGGATGGAGGGAGCAAATGCTGCAACAGCGACAGGAAGAACAGTTACTGTTATGGTAAGATTTTACACAACTGTACTATGTCCTTCCATATCACTGTTCCACTATTCTTTCCTAAAGGGAGAGTACAAAAGCTCAAGAAGAAACGAGAGGAGGAAGATCCAGCAGAATGCTCAAGAAACCCATGCAGGATAGCCCTGGTAAAGCCAGCATTAGCCCTGGAAACCACATCCAGCTTGTAATGTTTTAGTAAAGGTATGGGTAGAAGTCCAAGTAGCAGCTTCAAAGATAGAACTGGTATCTAACCCTTTGAAAAAAGCACCAGAGGAAGCCACAGCTGTAGTAGAATGAGCCTTAATAGAAGCAGAAAGGCTTTCCACAAGAAAGGACTAACAAAAATAAATGGCCATAGTGATCCATGAAGAAATGGTTTGCTTTGAAACAGCCAAACCTAGAGATCTAGGATGAAAACAAACAAAAAGTTGTTTAGACTTGTGAATGGCCTTAGTCTTATTCAAATAATAACTGAGCTGACTATGCAAGTCCAAGGAGTGAAGAACCTTCTCACTGGCAGACTGTGGAGAAGGGAAAAAGTAGGCAAATTAATAGATAAATCTGAAAAAGACTGAGATTTTTTTTTTTTCTTTTTATTTATTTACTTACTGGGTGAGTGAACAATTCCAGAGATCCTTTTCACCCATGACCTGGGCCACAACAGCAAGGGTACATACAATTTATATGGCAGAATTTTGCAGCCAGGAACATTGTCCTTTAGTCTTACCATCCCTCTGCTGTATAAACTGTACTGGAACCAGCTGGCATAATTTCTGTTTCTCACATAGTGAGCATTGCACATCCAGGATTCCCTCTATCGAATGAATCTACTGGCTCCTTTCACTCTCATCTGCCACATCAGATCTGCTGGTAGGGAAATGCTGGTTGTTTCACAGATCTGTCATTAGTTGTCTGTGAGTCATTAGCTTATGTGGTTTCAGCACTGCAAAGTTATCATTTTTGCAACTATAAGCTTGAAGACTGAGTTAGGAGATCCCTAAAATATCAGCTTTTCACTAAGGCATATTTGAAAGGGCAGACAATTTGGCACTAGCTTCTCTACTTTAAATCAGTTTTCAATTAACTGCAGTTGGTGTATTACAATATTTATTTTATTGTTCTAAGACATACTAGATGTTCGGAAAAAACAAACAAAAAAAAAAAAACAGATTTTTGCAGTGGGGTGCAATAGTTTTTCAGTCTTAGGGATAAAACATCTCCCACCCATAAGGAAAATTTTAAACATAAGAAAAACTGGTACTTTGTGGGAATGAATGGCTAAGACTCCTTGAAATCAAGAATAAAGAACCATGATCTGTAAACAAGGTCAGATTAGACTTCAGAGTAATCGGGTATTTAGAACTTGTTTATCAACTGATACTTCTTTATTGAAAATAAAATATATTAACAGATGAGTACTTTCACTAATAAGTGGGTAAATGTTAGATCTGTTGAAGCTCCATTAAGGATGAAAGTTCTTATCTGTTTAACAGCTTTCATTGTTTACGGCTCTTGATTCTTTTTTTCCTGATTTCAAGGAGTCCAAGCTAAAAACGTCATTGTTCACAAAGTACCATTTTACCCCCTGGCTACATATGTTAAATGATTGTTACTCTGATATTATTATTGTGTGATTTATTATTTTTTTTATTATTAATAGTTACATTTTCATGGTGCATAGACCCAATCTGTAACTGAAAGACTGTGACCTGCATTAGTAAGTCCTGTAATGTGGGGACCGGATGGCTGAAAATACAGACTTTCATATATTGATTCCAAGACTGGCATTTCTCAGAGTATTGTCTTGTCTCCATGGTATGGCAATACTGGAGATGGTATAGATATGTTTGAGGATGAGAAGGGTTTGCCTCCAGTATCTGTGGGGTTTCAGGGGGTTTCCCCCCATTCAAAAATGCCATTTAAAGGAGAAGAGTGATATTAGATGTTCATGTTTCTCCTTAAATTTTGGTCTGCTTTTGGTGACATGTCAGGACTTGGCATTTTGTTTCCTGTCATTTCAACAGAGAGCCACCCATGCACCTAAATAAATAGACTCAGCACCATTTCCTTACCTGTTAGAATAACCAAATTAAAAAGTAGACAACTCTACCAAAAAAAAAAAAAGTAATGAGTTATGGATAACTGTTGGGTGTAAAGATTTAATTTCTGTTAAAAAGAACATTGCTCTTCTGTTTGAACTCTGAAGCTGTAGTTCTGGGGTGAAATATTTGAACATGTCATTTTGTAAATGTCCATCTGTGCAGTAAGTTTTTTTTCCCCTTGCATCCAGATTCATTTGTTACACTGAAAAGAGTTCTGGTAGTATAACAGGTGCATGTTTCTTTAAGGATTTAATGCTTTAGCCTCATTTACCATTATCATACTACAATGTGAGTACAGCAGTCTGGTTTCCTGGGAAGTCTAAAAGTAAAGCAGATGGAGTTGGTAGTAAAGAATTTTGCTTCCAATTCTTATTCTTGCCAATTTTACATATGTAATTGTATATGCTGGCAAAAGCGGCAAAATAGAAACAATACACATTTGTTTCATAAATTGTTTGAGAAATTTGTCAACCAAAACCTATAGGAATTCTCTCACTGCAGAGCATTTTTTATTATGTTGAAATTTAGGCTGAGATCTGTTGACAGAATCCCCGGGATTCATGAAGCTTGCGCCAGGCGATATAACGCCAAATATGGCCACTGAGCGATTCAGGTACGATCCAATTCCATGTGCACTACCAGCGTACACCAGATCTGCGCAGCTCCCGGCGTAGGTATGCAAATCACCCCATGCTCAGTACTGCAGCATGCAAATGAAGGCACATAGCGATTCATGAAGTGGCGTAGGCATAGTGTAAGCCTACAGAAATGTAAACAAAAAAAAAAAAAACGGTTTACATGTTGACAAACAGAACATCGGAGCCTTGGAAGCAGACCAGACTCATGTATTACAAAGTTAACATATGCCAATGGCTAAATATACAGCCAATGGCATAAGAAAAGATGCACAACACATAAAAAATAACATTTAATGTCATGGCCACAGTAACGCAAAGTACAACCGTAGGGCATGTGTGCGCAAACAGGAACACAAGGAAAATATATACAAATGTCATAAAATAGCAATGTAACACAAATCATGATTTCACCATAATAGTCAATGGTATGCATGCCACACCACAACCAAGCTGTAAGGGTTGCTAAGGGCCTGTGACAGTCTTCAACACGGTAACTATGAATTAGTAGTCAATGCCATGCAAATAAGGCAAGTAATAGTGAATCACAAACGTCCCGCCGGCCTAAGGATGTACAATATGGCACAGCGCTACAACACAGAGGAGTGGTCTGGAGGAATACATGACATCAGCAGTGGGGTGTGCCACTGCAGCTGTAAGCACATTGGAGCAATGCAAATCCAGGCTGCCTGTTGCTAAGCAAAGCTGCAGGACAGGGGCGTGGATGTAGGTATAGCTTTGCTCAGCTGACAGCACACATGGTGCCTGAAAGCGCATGTGTACGTGGATGAAAATATGCCCAAAACCTGGTAAGCGGACTCATGCGCTGCGCAGCACAGCCCAAAAAGGAAGTTTAGGGGAAGACAATAAGGAAATGCCGCAGTAGGGTAATTGGAGTACAACTGAGCAATTAACACCTATTAACTCACAGTGGGCAATTGATGGCAGCTAACAAGGCT
This sequence comes from Protopterus annectens, assembly GCF_019279795.1. Classification (NCBI taxonomy): domain Eukaryota; kingdom Metazoa; phylum Chordata; order Ceratodontiformes; family Protopteridae; genus Protopterus; species Protopterus annectens. The sequence continues at coordinate 984,987,384 of NC_056744.1, forward strand.
GCTAGCAGCAACCTGCAGAACAGGATAGGGGAGGTGTCAGATTGCAAAGAAAAGAGAACTGTAACCAGCGAGCAAAGCAAACCTGCAGTAGATCGGCAATAGAACACATTTCGCAAGACAATCCTGGTTCGGGAAAGTACAAAACAAGAAAGCAGGCTGCTGGATGCATGCCAGACAATGGGAGGGGAATCGTTAAGAAAAGTTGAGGCAAGGGCAAGATGTATTCCATGGAAGCTAAATGTAATTCAACACCAAAGGCAGCACAATAGCAGTATCTGTGGTAAAACACAAGATACCCTGCAGCTCTGAATGTACATACACACCCTATGACATCATCAGTGTTCAAAGCACAATAGTATAAAGTGTGAAGGCACCGCACACACACTTGTGTATTCCCAAACACTGCACCATCAGTGCAAACAGACGGGGAACTTTTACTATGTACTTGTTGGGAGCTGCCATAGCTGTGATTCATCAGCATGTGTTGGAGACTGAAGGTGTTGTGGAGGATGATGCTGACAACCACCTCAGGCCCCAGAGGAGGAGAAGAGTGTTCAGACCAAGGGTAACCTACCAGGGGCTACATGATCTGGAGATAGTAGAGTGTTACAGGGTGGACAGGGACATCATACAGCAAATAGTTGAGCTGTGCTGGCCACACCTGAGATCCAGAAACAACAGAGGGGAACCCATCCCAGTGGACATGAAGGTATGTGTAAGCTTGAGAATACTAGCCACAGGTACCTTTCAAAGGCCAACTGGAGATATCATGGGGATCTCACAGGCATCAGCATCCAGGGTACTCCACCAGTTCCTGGATGCCATGGTACCACATGCCAGTGAGCATATATAATTCCCCCAAACTTAGGAGGAGTTGGCCAACAATATGCGTCTCTTCTACCATGTGGCACACTACTCGGAGGTACTAGGTCCAATAGACTGCACGCACATACATATCAAGTCACCACCCGGAGACCATGGTAGGCGCTACATAAACCGCAAGGGATACCACTCCATCAACTGCCAGGTCATGTGCAATGCCCAGGGCATTATCACGGATGTGTGTGCTGGCAGCCCTGGAAGCTACCATGACTCCCACATCTGGCATGCCTCACAGCTGTATCAGGTATTAGTCAGGGGGGACATCCCATATGGCCACCTTGTGGGGGATGCTGGCTATGCACTGGAGCCGTGGATGATGACTCCCATCAGAAATGCACACACACCCATGCAAGAACGCCATAATGAGGCACACACACAAACCAGAATCATCATAGAGGGTGTGTTTGGGATGCTGAAATCACAGATTTGTTGCTTGGACATATCTGGTGGAGCCTTGCAGTACTCTCCAGGCACGTGTGCCCACATCTTCATTGTATGTGCCATGCTACATAATATGGTCCTGCAGAAACAGTTGCAGCAGGGACATAATGGTGAAGGCCCTCACAGCCCACCGCAATTGCCAAGGCCATCACAGGCACAGAGGGATTCAGACCACAAACAACCTGTGCCAGCCCCAGTAGGCAGATGGAGGCATGACCAATATGCCCACTCCTTGGCAAAGATGGAACGTATAGCACATGCACTGACAGTGTAGGCCCCTATGGACTGACACACTTCTCATAGGTTCATAGGTTCATACTAGGCTATCTGCCCTAGGGCATTTATAAGCCTAGCCAGAGTGTGTTTGGCTTTCGCCACCCATTTTAAATTAATTTTGCTATGCCCTTTTTCGAGGTTAGTATACTGTGCCTCTGTCTAACAGTGACACAGAAGTGATACCCAGGGTAAACCTATGATCTCCCATCCACTCATCAAGATTCCTCTTGAAGAGAGTCAATGAGGGACTCTGCCTAACCTGGACTGGGATTTTATTCCAGAGTGAAGGGAGCCTCTGGGTTATGAATCTGTCCCTCCAGCATGTCCTATTTATTTCAGTGCTGAGGTTCAAGTCTCTCGAGCACGTAGCTCGATGGGATTTGGATTTTCTGAGGTGCAGCATGTCCATTAATTCCGGGTTGGACATGGCTTTATATGTCAGGCACAGATCGCCTCTGAGCAGGCGGTATGCCACTGAGTAGAGCTGGAGTTTCTTTAACCAGGCAGCATATGGCATCTGTTTGAGCCCTTTGATCCTCTTGGTGAGGTACTTTTGGAGTCTTTCCAGTTGCTGCAGGTGTCTGCTAAGGTACATCCCAAAAGGGGCATTGTACTCAATTATGGGCCTGATGAGAGATGGGTAAAGAGGCACGATGACCTCCCCTGATCTAGATGTGAATCCCTTCATGATTAGGTGGGCTATATAAAATGTTTTTCTAACCACTTTGGCCACGTGGTTGTCAAATGAGAGATTGCTATCAACTTGGGTCCCCAGGTCCCTAATTACTTCTTTTGTACTTAATAGATTACCACCTATGTGGTAATTTGTGGGCATTTTGCCAAAGGGGATGACTATACACTTTTTGGCATTTAGCTTGAAGCCATGGCTCTGGCACCAATTGTCTATTTCTATGAGGCCCTTTTGGAGGATGCTTGTGTCGGCTGGAGAGTCAATTATGGCACCCAGTTTGCAGTCATCTGCGAACTTGGTCAGCCACAGTCCTTCCATGTTGGCCTGTACCTCCGAGAAATATATACAGAACAAGAGAGGTCCCAGGACTGAGCCTTGTGGGATGTCACTTGTAACTGGTTTGGAGTCTGACATGGCTCCAGCAATTCTAACCATGTGGGTTCTGCCCTTGAGCCAGTTTGCAACCCATCTAGTGACATAGGGGTTTATATTTAAGCTGGTGAGCTTATCTATAATTCCTGAGTGGGGTATTGTATCGAAGGCTTTTGCGAGGTCCAGATAGGTTGTGTGGACCACCTTCTCCTTGTCAATGGCCTTGGTGACTGTTTCAAAGAAATCGACCAGGTTTAGGAGGCAGGATCTGCCCTTAACAAAGCCGAACTGGGTAGGATCCAGTGTCTGTAGGTCCCCAATATCTTTATTTATGAGGTCCATGATGATCCTTTCCATAGCTTTGCAGTCCAAGCTAGTCAGGCTTATGGGGCGATCGTTTCCACCTTTGTGGAGAGGGACTACTGTTGCTGTATGCCACTCTCTGGGTCCATATCCTGTAGTAAGGCTGAGATTGAACAGTAGTTTTATGTTTGGGTTTAGCTCTTCTTGGAGTTCATGTAGGATGCAGCCCAGGACACCGTCTGGTCCCATTGATGCTGTGTTTTTTGCTTTGGAGAGGGCGGCTCTTACCTGAGCATCTCAGATGTCAGGGGGGCAGCACTCTGCTGGGATAGATATTTGCCCTTTTGGTGGGAGGGGTTTGCACTGAACCTGTCAGCTAGGATGTTGGCAATGTCTTTGGGTTTGATGTATTTTTTGTCATATTGGACTAATTCTGAGCATATCTGGGAATTCCCACCCAGGTTCCTAACATAACTAAAGAAAGCCTTGTGGTTATCCTTAGTGTCCTGTGCAATTTTTCTCTCGAAGCTGGCCTTAGACGATTTTATGAGTGCCCGTAGTTTTTTGCTAATACTGATCAGAGATGCCTTCCCTTTTTGGGATTTTGCTCTATCATGTAGTAGCTTCCTCCTTCTATTGCATAGTTTGTTTATGGCTGGGGTCCACCAGACAGGACGTCTGCCTTTGAAGGATTGGGTCTTGGTTTTATTTGGGATTGCATGATCCATGCATTCCTGAAGGTGTTCATAGAATGCATTTATAAAGGATTCTGTGGTCTGGGCCGTATTTTCCACAGGCTTGGGGGCTTTGAAAGATTCCACCTCGGTTTTGAGGAGTGTGAAATTTGCTTTAGAGAAGTTTTTCACTGTGGTTTTCTGGGCAGGGAGTGGGGTTGGGATGTGAATATCCAGTGAGATTAGTTTATGGTCTGATCTTACCAGTGAGGGATACACTTCTGGTCTGGAGCATAGAGTCCCCATGTTGGTGATTATCAGGTCCAGTATGTTTTCCCATCTTGTGGGAGTGGTAACAAGTTGTTCCATAGCATTTGAGTTTATAAATTCTAGGAACCTTTGGGCTAGGGTGTTGGAGCTAGAGTAATGCTCCCAGTCTATGTTTGGGTAGTTGAAGTCGCCCAATATAATGGTGTTTGGAGAGACCTTCATATTTTCCAGTGTTCTCAGGAAGGCCGAGTGGGGTTCCTGGGTTTGGGAGGGTGGTCTGTAGCAGGCTATAAACTGGAAGGCAGTTTTACCCACTGTTAGTTGCACATGGATAGTCTCTGATGCTTCGTGCTGTGCCACCAACCTGGAGGTGTGGGTATCTTTGACGAATATTGATACTCCCCCTCCTTTTGTGGTTCGGTCCAAGTTTTGGAGCTGAAAAGCATGGTATGAGGTATAACCTGGTAGTGCTGGGGTGCTCTTGGGAGTCTTGAACCAGGTTTTTGTTACTGCACAGATATCAATGTTCTCCATGCTAAGGAGAGTTTCGAGTGTGTGCATCTTGAGGTTTAGACTTCTGGCGTTGAGTAGCATTACTCTTAGTTTCTTATCCGTTGTGATACCTTCTCCACTTGCACACACAGTAAAATGGATGGCACACACACACGACCACCTGCAAATTGTAATGTATAGGTGGCCTACTGTGTGAATCCAACATAGGCAGCCCTCAACTATTGCATACACAACAGCTATTGGAACAAGGAAAGTCAACACCTGAACAGTAAACAAAGCTAACAGCATATGTTGATACTGTATGTATAGGTTCCTAAGTACATCGGTAGGTACATGCCTGATTGTCAGAGGCCATTCAGCAGTCCAGGCAAAATATGTCTGCTATCACCACCTCATCGATTAACTAACTGTCCCTCTGTGGAGCAGAGCCAATTGTGGGATCCACGTGTGTAACCACTGTTCCTCATCTACTCTGCATGGATTCCCTGGTGTGTTAATGAGGGCCTCCATATAATGTAATTAGGGATGCAGTGCCAAAGCATGGGGAGTACCCATGACAGGTATCTGCCACCCCAGCATTCTCCAGTTATGGTTGTGTCAAGGTGTAGCACATTACAGTGTGTGGCTCACTTTGACATAGATTCCCAATGCTGGAGCACATCCATTAAACATCACTTGGATATACCATGAATTGGTATCATCCATACATAAACTAACTGAGTTACACATTTGACTGCAGTATGGAGGAACAGCCGTAGTACAGTCCACATACAAAACACCATTAACACCTGTACAAACACCAGATGACCAAGTGGTAAAACCCCTGACTGTGTCGTGTATGTACCCGGTTCCACATCCTGCAAGGTCCATTATGTAATCCCGATGGCACGAATAATGGATGTTGGATGCAGGTCATTAGAGCACATTTAAGCAGATGTTAGCAGGTTTATGTGGTGGCAAGTGACAGTAAGCATCGTTTAAACATGACTACACGGATATGCGCAAAACAGGTCTAAGCTTTGCCGAATTCCATGCAGATCACAGTCAAAGATGTCCAGAACAGGTGAAACCAGCATTATTCACCCTTGTACTAACAGTGCCTGCTCTGAGAGGTAAAACGACCACTGGCAGGAGTAGAACACGGAACCATGTACATAATCACTTACCACTAAGCTACCAGAGATGTACCAACCGTAAGTATGTATTGTGACAGGTTAAAACACAAAAGGGTGGATTTCAGTAAATAGAATTTACTGCCATGTACCCAAAGAAAGGTGTGTACACTCTCTCTCTGTATATGTATGTATGTATATATATATATATAGATATATATATATATATATATATATACATATATATATACATATGTATGTATATATATATATATATATATATATATATATATAACAGCGATAGACAGGGTGATAGACAGATGTATGTCGATATATACGGAAATACATATATCTGCAAATATATAGACAGGTTAACGACTTGTACACAACCAAGGAGGTACAAATAAATAGGATACTGCCAACTACCGAATGCTTTACATACCGACACGAGTAATCACGAGGCTTAAAGACCGAAAGACCACAGTACCGGAACACTATAACCGTGAGTAATATTATCACAATGTTAAGGGACATTTAGTTATTGCTGCCAGTGCTGCGGTCCAGGTAGGTACTGTGTTTAAGTGTAGTTCCGATTGCTGTAGTGTGTGTAAGTGCATGTTGAGAGTGCGGTGTGTGTTTCCGTGGGACTGTAATACGTGTGTGTGTGTGTGTGTGTGTGTGTGTGTGTGTGTGTGTGTGTGTGTGTGTTTGCATCGTGTTTCTGTTCGTGCTAACTCGGAGGTAGATTATTACAGTAGTTGTGGTCATAGCCGGCCTTAGGCATACGGTTACCACCTGTCCCACTTTGAGAGGGACAGTCCCTCTTTGGCCAGTTGTGTCCTGACAACAAATATTAAAAAGGGTAAATGTACTGAGATTGTAGGACATAATGATGTCCCATATATTAAGTAATAGTTGCATTAAATAGTTATTTCTGTCTCTCAAATACATAAATTGTACAAGAAACATAATAATCAACTAAACTGCTACAAGAATAAGGTTTTATTTAGGGCAAAAGTAAGTTCTATCCTTTGTACTGACAGTGGGTATGCATCGACCTCTAAACCCTGATGTGTGCCCTGCAAATGTCCCACTATAGCCATTTGAAAAGGTGGAAACCCAAGCCAAAGAGTTTGAGTCACCAACACAACTGCAATGAGTGCAAATATCTGTGACAGAAATACACGAGACAGCTTTCATGTCGCAACATTTCAGTACATATCGATGTATTTTGGAGGAACTGAAGGATCAACATCACCTGCATGCTATATAGGAACCAATTAACAATGGTTTAATGAATAAGCCTGCAATAACCATAGTATTAGTCTACTAAATGACAGGTCTTCAGTTAGGGATGGGGCTCAAACACACATATGGAATATGTATAAATGCAATCCCCACAAAACTTTATCTGCTATGTACACCCACCTACATCTCCCTCACACCCAAAACAATTGCAATACAGACTGTAATAACATCACAAACATCCACTCACTCAATGACATCTGCAGAAGTGTTAACATACCTTGTGAGAGACACACTTATAATGGCGCCATGTGAAATCGTCGCTGTTGTACAATGGAACAGACGCCGATGTTACAGGTTTTTTTTGCAATAGTCTCGTATCAGACGGTTGAGATAACAGCTACACTCACATGTAGAACTATTTACTCTAGCCATCACACACAATCCACAGGGGACATGAATTCAAAGTATCTGTGTCTCTCCATATAGCTGTTGCAATTCATCACAATAAAATACATCCAGACCGTCTCCCTCGAAGGTAGGGCAAAAAGACAACGCCCAAGTGGAGTATTCAATTATATCCCACTGTTGCCGTGTAATTGGCCAATGGAGTAGCTGCACAGCTGATGTGCATGTAATAATTTACTCCGGAACACCAATTGGTGGCAGGATACCACATGTTACAGGTATCCACATATAAAACGATGGCTTGCCATACATTCAAACCGTATGCTCATACCATTGAACCGTTTAAAGAGGAAAGAAGTAACACAGATATTATCGTATACTCGGACCACTAAGAAGGTATGTAGAACACTCAGTATGTTAGTGTATGTAGTGCCTGTTCTATATTAATGAAAGTGTACGCAATGCATACAGTGGGAAAAGGTATTATGTACTGATGTCTTGTTGAGGATAGTAATGCTTATAGAAATTGTGTGTACTGCTGTGGGCCACAAGGTAAACACCTCATACACCACAAGGGATGCTACATAAGGGCTTTAAACATAACAATTCCACTCCAGCCACTGTTGGTGGTAGGGTTTGTCCAACAAGTATGTGCCATAACAGGGAATAGTTTATGTTGATATACTATAACAGTAGGCATATGTATGGGCGTATAACGAGAATAACATGCCTAAGGTGGTCCTGCTGTGCAATTATGCTTTGCATTATGGGATATGGTTTCAAAAATGCGAAAAGTACAGTATTGTAGGTAGATATGTCAAATATTTTACACAGCATGACTGTTAAATTATACAAACATAAGGTATGTGTATTGGAATGTACAATACACAATAACAGGATACATATGTCTTGTAGTCACCAGACAGTGTAACAGCATGATAGCTAATTGAAATGGAACAGCTACTCAATTATCCATGTGCAAAGGACATGTAATAGCTTCATAGGTTCATAGTTAGGTACTATGCTGTCTGGCGAAGTCCATTTGTAAGCCCTAATACAGTGTTTTCACTGGCAGCACCTCCCTAGGTTAGTGTCCTGTGCCTGTGAACAGCACAGCCATTTGTTTCCTGAACCTGTGTACAGTACAGCCACTGCAGTGATCCCTGGCATACATATCTGTTCCCCATCCACCCATCGAGGTATCTCATGAAGAGTGCTAGTGAGGGTCCCGCCTGATGTACATAGGAATCATGTTCCAAAGCATGGTGAGTGTCTGTTTCAGGAATGTATCCCTCCAGCACATGCTACTCATCATTGCATTTGGGTACATATCCCAGAGCATGTTGCTCTCAGTGGCTTTTGCTTATGTTGCTTATGTGGAGCATATCCATCAATATTGTTGTGGACATGGGCCTTGTATGTTCAGCAGAGGTCACCTCTGAGTATGCAGTATTCAAATGACTACAGTTGGGGTTTCAGTAGTTGTGCTGCATACGTCATCCTTTGGAGGTGGGTAATACTGTTGGTGCATTAATGTTGTGATATTTAAAGCCATTGCTGTCCCGTAAGGTACACCCCCAAATGGGGTGTTGTACCCTTGAACATGTTTCGTAAGTCAGGAGTATAGAGGTACAATGGCAGCCTTTGTTCTGGCTACAAACCCATTACAGATTAGGGTGGCCATGTAGAAGGATATCCACACCCCCTTGGCAATAAGGTTATCAAAGGAGTGGGTGCTATCTATGTGTGTACTACGATCCCTTATAATGTCTTATGTATGTAGGGGACTACCACCTATGTGATAGTAACTGGGTGATTGCTGTAATCCAAAGGGGATGTCTATGCACCTTGTGGCTTGCTGCTTGAGGCCATGTTACCGACACCAGGTATCCGTCACAGTGATACCCATATGGAGGGTGTGTGTATTAGCTGGTGAATCAATCATGGCCTCTAGTTTGCAGTCTTCTGGAAACCTATTCAGGGAAAGTCTTTCTGTGCTAGACTGTACCTCAGGGAAGCATATAACGAACATGAGGGTCCCTATGACCGAGGACTGGGGTATGCCAATTGTAACTGATGTACAGTAGGAACTGGGGTATGCTACCCTCACTGCATGTGTCCTGTCTGTGAGCCACTTTGCATAACATCTCAAGATGTATGGGTCGCTGTGCAGGTGGATGTGTATATTGACAATATCAGAATGGTGAATGGTGTTGAAAGCCAAAGAGAGGACAAGGTAGGCTGTGTGGACCCCCTTACCGTCATCTACTACCTTGGTAACTGTCTCAAAGGACTCCACCAGGTGTAGGAGCCATGGTGTGGCCCTAACAAATCCAACCTGGGTGGTATCAAAGGTTTGGAGGCCAACAATGTCTCTGTGAATGACTTCCATGATGATGTTCTCCATAGCCTTGCAGAATAGTCTAGTCAGGCGTATAGGGCAATAGTTCCTCTGGTCCATTGTGGCACCACCTTTGTGGAGTGTGATAACTGTTGCTGTGCACCATTCAGGGTCCACAATGCCTGATACAAGGATATTTGTGAATCTGGTGCCCAAGTGGGGAGCCATGTTGTTCTGTGGTTTGTGTAAATCGCAGCCTGGGATGTTGGATGGTCACATGGAGTGTGTGTTCCAGGCTTTAGAGAGAGCAGGTCTGAACTGTGTAGTTGTGACCACAGGGACTCTGCATTGATCCTGTATAGATATGGGCCCTTTAGGGTGTGAGAGGGGTGTAAGGTTAGCTGCCAAGTTGTTGCCAATATCAGTCAGTTCTGTAATGTTTCTGCCTAACCGTTGTATGTCAGAGCAGATGTGTGTACTGCCATCGTTAGTAGTGACATAACTCCATAATGCTTAGTGGTAGTCCTTTGAATGTGTCGCAGTAATGTTTACGTAGGTAGTGTTGGAGGATGTAAGAAGGGATCCCAGAATCCTACTGAGGCTGACCAGGGAGCTACCACACCCATGGCAGTGTACCCTACTTTGCAAAAGTAAATGTCGTGCATTATGTCCATGGCAGTGGACCCCCAGAGTGGCATCCGTTATGTGGTGGGTACTGTCATGGCTCTGTTTGGGATAGCATGATCCATGCAGTTGTGTAAGTGCTAATGAAGTGCAGTTGGGAATGTTTCTGCATTTGTAACTATATTGTCTATCTGCACGGGTGTCATGGCGTTTACTACTTCTGTCATACAAAGCATGAAGTTGGCTTTGTAGAAATATTGTACTGTGTTTTCTGTGAATGGTGTGGTGCCAGGATGTGAATAACAAGGGTGATTAGCATACGTTCGGAACTGACCAACGAGGGGATAACCCCAGGTGTGTAACACCAGTCACACATGTTGGTAATGTCCAGGTCTAGGATATTGTTGGCCTTGGTGGTGGTGTGTATAAGTTGATCCAGCCGAATGGAGTTTATTAATCCACGAAAGTGTTGGCCTAATGTGTCAGTACATGAATAGGTATCACAGTTAGGTGTGGGGTAGTGTCAGTGTCAGATCAGTAGTTCCTGTTTGAACCCTACTTTCCAGTACACCAAGAAATGAGGGCCATTAACCGTGGGGTATGGTGTGAAATCCGTAGCAAGCTACAATTTGTAAATCAGTTCTGACCACAGTTAGTTGCACTTGGATTGCCTCTTATGCATCGTGCTAAGCAACCAGCATGGAGGTGTGTACATCCCTGTGAAATATGGACACACCTCCACCGTGGGTGTTCCGGTCCTGGTTACATGACTGAAAGGTGTGGTCTGCGTAATAGCCTGTCAGTGCACGGGTGCTCTCTGGAGCCTAGAAGCAGGTCACAGTCACTGCAGAGACATCGAAGTGGTCCATTATAAGGAGTGCCCCAGATGAGTGCATTTGAGATGTGGATGTCAAGCACTGAGTAACAATACCCTCAGGTTTTGCTTGCCTGTACCTGTTCTGGTGGTGAATATGTTATTTGAAATGTGTCTAAAACAGGCAGTATAGGAGCAGCAAGAGCCTTAGATGTTACCCATAATCCCAGGGCTGACAGGTGCAGGCCATCTGTGCCAAAGCATTGTGGTTTGTCGACCATGTCATTCAAAGCAGACAGATACTGGATACCTTTGGAATGACACCAGAAGCATAGGCAACTGTTGAAGTGAATAATTCTGTTGTTGTACTGTGTCATCAGTCTGGACTAATGCAGACTGCTTCTCAGGGCTTGGGCGATACCTGCCTGGTCTACAAGATCAGAGAGCTATTGCATGTCCCTGTACATGCAGTCCAGGAAGTTACATCTCAGGGCATTCACACTAATGTGGAGAATGACAGTCATATTGTACCTGTTGAGGAGTGACCTGAGTGCATAGGTTATGTTGTGAATCCTGTTACCCGACAGCCAGATGACAGTGACTATCGCCTTGTGTGGCCTGCTGAGTGGGACATCAGTGTGATCGCCTACAGAGTCACCTATGACTAGTGTGTTGGGTATGTTATAACACCCTATTGGCTGTAGTTGACGGGCACACATGAGTCTGTGGGCTATAAGTAATTGGCATTGTGTTTGGTGATGGGGGCTGCCTCTGTTGCCTACATAGAGTAGTATGGAGAGGCTCCGCAAATGTTGTACTCTTACTATGTGTGGCCTGTGGTGGTTGAGATCTACTGAGACTATGTGATGAGTGGGGTGTGCTGCAAATGTTTAACATCCCCACATGATTGTCAGGGTAAGTCTGGGTTGGAGAGAGCATTACCTCCAGCATGGCTACATATGTGCATCTCCCACAGGCTGTAGTGTCGTATGTTAGGAGGTGAGCATTGACTGTGTACATGAGACGATTGCTATATTGCCTCATGTTGCCCACATTTATCATATAGACAGGCAATAACACTGGTAACTGACATTTGGACAGGCCTGTCTAGTCAACCATTTCTCACAAGATATGTCAGGTAAGTGTGTACAACAACTGTTGTACTGTAAGCATGCTGGAAATGTAAGGACAAACAGTGTTTACCTGTAGGAAATGAGTAGGATTGAGTGATATAGTAATTAGTAGCTCATGAAGTGTGTACATGTTCTGAACAAGTGCTGAGCGTGAATAAGCAATACAGATAGGGTGTTGGATAATATAAACTCACTGCCCCCCCCCCCCAATAGGTACACAATCACATATCCATGAACACTACAGAGCTCCTGTAACCATAACTATGATGGTACAAGGTACACTCCGGCTGCATGTGACCTGTTCAAATCCCTGGTCATATAATACACATATGGGAAAACAGTTTGCTCTACACATACACTGCCATGTAAAACATAGATTCATGGCAGTCTGTGAAAACATGGAATGGATCACACTAACAGTTATCACAACCCACAAAGTGGAGACACCACTCATAATGGGAGGCACAGCACTATTACCCTGGTGAGTATGATCTGAAAGCCTATGAACCTTAATCAATGTAGATGTTGTTAGCAGTACAGATGTAGATGACAGTATCGATGAATTCACACTGCATAGCATACCTGTGACAGGTAAGAGGACATCATCACCCATACTGTGTTCCACCTACACTCAGTATACTACATGTACCTTTGTATGTCACAGGAGTGTTCTACCAGTGGCCTGTTCACAGAAGCAACACTACAAAAGGTGTCTGAGTGACATGTGCATATCACACCAGTGGCAGCTACAGTAAAACAGGGTTAATGTTTTGCACTCCCCTGTCATTGTAGCCCATACCACACAGACAAATGGGAGGAATCTGCATACGTGAGAATGTGAATGGCCATGACCTAGGAGCAATAGCTGACTCAGTGTTGTGGACAACATACAGCATGGGCTTTGTGGGTGAGGTGCGTGACATATGTGCACAATCTGACAGCTGCTTATTGCATTGTCAATGCTATGTTAATAACCCTGTACCCATTAACTACCACCTAGGCAGTGGTCAACATTATGGACACTGTGTGTAAGGGATAGTGCTGTGCAGTTTACCTCCCTGAGCTAGTGACATCACCAGGCCTATTAGGTAATCGTAAGAGGCAACCCAAGTCATGACAGGGTGACATCCATGAGCATGGAGATCATTGGACAGCCATACTCAGCACTCACGTGACCAATATCGGATCACATATCACCTTTAAGGAGTATTAGCCATGCTTGGATGAGCGACACCAGCCTTCACAATCCTCATCTCCACTATGCAGCATGCTGCCTACCCTGCATAAAGACGTGCAACACTGTGATGTTGGACATGCTACACGTACATATCCTGATCTGGAAGACATACGTCATGGACAGCCACCTTCCTAGTACAAGGGTCACCACATGCTGGACAGATCCCTGTGCCATACATGTGACATACTCCTGCCATACCATGCAACCCTGTCCAGCAAAGCTGCACATGTCATCTCTGTCATACATGGTGCGATGACCACATGGTAGCTGTATCAGTGACTGTCTGGATCAGTAATGTGGCACTGATTCACCTGTAGGTGGGAACACGGCTGTCGGATACAGCTAGAAAACCTGACATCCTATGCCCATACATGGTCCAGGGCATACACACTACTACATGATCTTGGCCATACATGCTATAGTTGATAACCATCCCTGCAAATACCATCCGGCTAGCCATTGTCCCATGTGTATCACATGTGCAACACAGGCGATACATGGCAGGATGTTGAACTGCTGTACAGTGCCGTGTAGATGTATATGGCAAAACACATGCATTTAAAGGTTTCCATGCGCATGTCTGCATTGTCACTGCCCATGTCCGTGAAGGCAGTGTATGTGATGATATGTGACATATACACAGCATCAAGGTCAACAGCATTAATGTTCACACATCCAGGCATGTGCTGATAGGTAAGAACACCAGTACAGGCAAACAGACATGCCCACATCAAGACAGCATTCACATGGAGTATAAGCAATGTAATGAGGTGACACACGTATATGGTGATAATATCCAATCCCCATCGGGTGTTACATGTGTGTGAAACAAACATGTCAGTTGTGTGAGTGTCATGACGATTTGCAAAGACAACTGTTCATAAGTACTAAATGTAATACACATGAATGTGCATCTGTATCTCTGTGCATCTCTGAGATGCTGTGACCTGTCTCCATCATTATGTCTTACAGATAATGCCTCGATCATGACTGCCAGCATATAGCCATTTGAAGGATGATGCCCTCATACCATACCTCCATGATAACTATGAGGTACTGTTCAGCCATGTGCCACAGCATGCCCAGCAGCGTGATGACATGTGGCAGGAACTTTGCAGGAGGGTTAATGATGTGGGTGGCCATAACTGCACCTACCAGCAGGTGCACAGACACTGCACGGACCTGATCCGACATGCGAAACAGTGTGCCAATGCAATCTCCAGGGAACAAGGTAGAACAGGTGGTGGGCCACCAACCCAGCCCCCACTCACACCTACGGAGGAGCTACTGGCCAGCCTGGGGACCCCATCAAACAGCATCCACAAACTCTAGCTGCCATCCTGGAGGTGGGTGTCTCCCAACCACAGAGCCTGCAGTAGCCTGGTAAGTCACTACTGCACATATAAATATTATATCCCATTTAGTCGCATGTGTCACTGTACACTATGTAATATAACATCATATGCAAGGTATGTTTACACACATGCCGAATACTATAGTATGCTACCCTGTGTATGCACACATGTGCATACTCCATAGTATATGCTATTGTACTGGCGAATGTGTTAACATGCAAAGTGCACCCTGTAGCTGTCATACAGTCATGGATAATGATCAAACTGCTGTGTCACCCCTATACAGGTACCTCTGGTGTGCCTCAGAGACAGCAGTCCGTTGCAGGTGAGACAGTTATCAGTATCAGGCATGTGAATGCACAGATCTATTTGCCATGTGGCCAATTAACACATGTACACATAATGTATGGTCCAGTCACGATATACAGGTCACAGCTTTCATCAATCACACTGGCTACCCATGTGTAATATATACAAACCAAATGAAACACCAACATAAAACCACAGTAACAGTCATTGCTAGATGTGTGGACAGCTGTTCATACAATGGTGGAGGCATTGTTCAATGTAGGAATATGTACTATACATCAGAACAATACATGTGGGGTACACAGACAGTACTACACAGTGAGTTGGGATATGGGTAGCCCACATGATTCACCATTGTGGAATGTGCCCCTGCAATGAGTGCAGACATTGTGATGTGCCATCTGACATGTCCCAGACATGTAGTGGTCCGGCTGCAACATTGTCACACTATCCCATAAAACATATCCCACATACCAAACATACAACCCTTTGTCTGTATAACCCTGTGGATACTGGAGTATCTGACATCTATGGGTGTATGTCATATGGAACAACACAGACATGTGACATAGACGGCCATCACACACATCTGGCCAACACATGTTCACACATGGCCATGGAGGATGGCCAGAGGCATGTATTAGCACACAGTAGATGTGATGTGTATGTGTGTACACCCTGTTGCACATTGTCTACACATGGTCCAACTATAGCCTTTGTTGAATGGTTATATAGTAGATGTGGAACACTGGACATCCTAACAGCCTGTGCACAGCTTGTGGAGGTGTCACTTAATTCGACCACATACAATGTGTTGCACATCATGACTGTGTCACAGCATGAAAGTAGTCACCTGTACAGCTTCCACATACATACACAGACACCACATCAGGCCAGAGATACCATACATTTCCCTTGCTGCTGTTGGACATCACTGTCAGCCATGCACCTCGTGTGTGTGGTACATAAATGTCATGTGGAACATGGTGTATTGACCAGTCTGCCATGTGTGGACATGGCTGACAGGCAGCTAAGAAATGTTAGCAGTTGTGCAGGGGTGTCATCGGTATGTCTTCCGGTGACCTGTCACACATGATACAGCATGGTTTAGTGTGTAAACACCTCAGTGACGTGGGTCACAATCCACAGTATGTACGTATTGTGTTTGCATGCAGTCATGGCTATGCACTGTATGTGTATTCCACACTGTATAGCAATAGAGATGCCTCATGATTCCATGCAATGACACTGTGTCTGTACGTCACACTGTATAGCAATATAGACGCCTCATACCACCCTCAATGGTCATACACATCTGCTAAAATGTCATTCTATCTGTAGGGCATACAGACAACACTACAATGTGACACCATTACACTGCTATACATGTGTCAGGACACCATTGTGTCAAACATGTATGCATGTCTCTGCACATATCATCAGATTACATGGCATACTACATGTTAATGTCAAGGACATATGCCTCACATCAGCCATGTGTACTGTTAACCTGTGCTGGTCCACATGGTGTATCACAGGGATGCATGCTTACTACCATGATTGTGTGAAATGCATGGCTTCTGCTATGACACATGCTTGCTGTTGTGGTGCAACCCAGGGATGTAATCTAACTAACACTGTTAATGTCTGAGCTGCATTCCGTCTGCATTCCGTCTGCTGTATCACATGCATGCTGCATGCCTTCTGTCATATCACATGCATGGTTGTCTGTGTGTGTCTGTGTGTGTGCATGGTTGTGTGTGTGCATGGTTGTCTGTGTGTGTGCATGGTTGTCTGTGTGTGTCTGTGTGTGCCTGTGTGTGTCTGTGTGTGTATGTCTCTATTGTAATGTAGAGTATTTGCCTTCCTGCGGTCCATCTGATGTTAGTGTCCCCACAGACTCTAGCAGTGATGAACATATGCAGGGTTATCAGGGGCTGAATCTGTGCCTTTGGTTGCCATCCCACCTATATCCCCCTCTTCCCCGCACACAGTTCTCATGCCAACACATACCCCATCACCAGTGGCCATAGAGGAAGGACAGTTACCATGTGTTAGCTTGGAACAGGAACGTGTGGTGGCTACGGAAGGTGTGTCGTCCTACCATGGTGTCAGTGAAATGACCACAGATGTGTCACACAGGCATATGGCCAGTGCTGCTCGTAGGAGGACCCCTGGCTGACATGCACCTGCACGACAGAGCGCAGCAGCTGGTCTCACCAGACACATGTTTCCGACTGTAATGGCGGCACAGGCATGTGCTGAATGGCAGAACAGAGAAGGGCAGAGGCTTCAGAGGGCTGCTATCTGTTCTTTAAATGAAAACATCCAGGCATTGACAAATGCTCAACAGCAGATTGCTGACGTTTTGGACAAGCGATTGGGTGACATGGTTGGAATCCTTGACCGTGGCATGGCAATCTGTGAATGTGAGCTGTCTGTGCTGGAACATCTGGTAGGAGTGAGGCATAGGCCACGTGGACGTAGGCCAGCTACACCACCTGGTGCAGGTCTATGCGAACGAGCTACCTCACATGCCTGCTCCCATGGTGCCGGTAGCAGCAGCAGTGCAGCTGGTGCTGCGCTGTCCACAGCAGGCCAAGTGGGCATGGCCCTGGATGGTCCCAGCAGGGACACAGTTCCAGTGGACATATGTCATCAGACAGTACCTATTCTGTAACCCTGTCTGGTAGTGCCTGTGCAACCCCTGGCAGGCACAGGTCACGTGGCCGGACACAGTGAGCTGTACATCCTGGTCTGTACAATCTGGAGCTGTCAATGATACCCCTGTGTAGGCTGGATACATGGCAGAACTGTGTGCACACATACATGCACACACCAGTAACATCTGTGGGGCACCAACACCCACATGCATAATAACCGCACATGTACAAGTAGATCACAGGCCCTAACCCACACACATGATGTCATCCACTGGTGCAGCCTAGGCCCCTGGCAAACATTATCACCCTGTGCATATGATGATGCCTGTGCTGCATCCTTGTCATCCACACCATCAGTGCAGGAACATGCTCATATGGTCTGATGCACAAGGTGAACAGAATAGTGAGATAGGTGTATATTACAATTGTTGTGTACTGTTGGCACACAGCAGACATACCATGTAGTACAGGATTAGACTGCATTGTTTTATGTTCACAGTATGTGTCTTGATAACAACAGTCACAGCATGTTGGTAATGATGCCCTGCGTCCCTCCTTAAGTTCTAATTGCATGTGCCATTATGTAACAGTGTTTGTGGTTAGAATGCATTGTTTTATGTTCACAGTATGTGTCTTGGTAACAACAGTAACAGCATGTTGGTAATGATGCCCTGCTTCCCTCCTTAAGGCCTAATTGCATGTGCCATTAACTACCAGTATTTGCAGTTTCACATGTGTAAATGTGGAGTACTCACAGGCATGGATGGCAATACCAGCATACTATATGTAGCCTCAACCTCACTGTTAGAAAGGCTGACATTCCATAGATCTCTACACACCTACTGATCCAGGAGCATGTGAGCTGTGTACTAGGCTACAGTGGCTTGAGACGGGATATCCATACCAGGTGACATCACAGGTACAGCTACATGGTGTGGGGGGTTTACACAGCGGTCTAGCTGATGTCAAGAGTAGGGGCCAGTTGATAGCATGAGGACTCACTGTGTAGCAGTAAAACACTGTCACATTACAGGATGTGAACACACACAGACATACACAGACACACATAGTAACATGCCCACACTCACTGGGTCAACGACATTGTAACACACACTTGATAGTGTTGAGGTGAGGACCTGGTAATCACCATTACAGTACTGTGCACCCACATGACGTGACACAGAGAATGAACATGTACAGATAGTAATGCATAAGACTGATGGCATCAACAGGGTAGTAGATTGCATCACCTTGAGGGGTTAGGGGCCCTATCTGTTCTCAATGGTAGTATACATCCTCACTCCATGCACCAGACAGCCATACATACATACACATACACACACTGGAGTCCACACATGTCATGCACATACAGATAGCTAACGTGTGTGATACACACACCACCCCTGCCTATGTCTTGCTGTCTACACTGCAGTATGTACAGATCTCTACAACAGTGTACAGGGGTGTGTAATAATTGAGATGTATTCCTCACCATACGTGTCATACATGGTCACACAAGCAAACACACATGGCAGTACTGTGAATCAAACACCTGCTATCTTCTGATACATCTGGCAGACATGCAGCAGTATTGCCCGCATTACAATGTGTACTGACGCTACCTTCGGCAAGTGTGCTGCTATGTGCACACGGGAGGACTTAAGTGTTACAGGTGTCAACTGCTTTACAGTCAGTGACACCCTGACCGCTGTGTAGGTTGTATATCTTCACCTTCAATTACTGGAAACATAGCTTACTGTTTGCACATGTTATGGTAGGACGGCTTGTGACACACTTGTGAGCTGTCTTCAGCAAACATCCATCTGCAAAGGTGGCCCACCACTTTATGTACACACATCCATCCATACCTGATGTACATCTTACCGCATTGTCAGTATTTCACCATATACAGGTGTCATTAATGGGACTGCATTTCAACTGCACGTTGTAGTAGGACACAGATGAACTGCAAACATCAGCTACTGCTCATGCATGACAGCTGAATGCACACCACTACATGTACATGTGTATAGGTCCTACATTCCTGTCATGTAGCCATGTTTGTATGCATTGCAATTGGTGAACATGTGTGACATACATGACACATGGACTGTTGTATGATGTGATAGTTGTCATGGGTAACCAGTACAGAGGGAATGTTAACTCAATCAACATTGCTACCTTACGTACTGTTAGCATTGAACAGCCATGGATCTACCTTCCATGTGCATGCGTGTAATTGCTGTAGCCACGTGTCTGCACAAAGGACAGTATTAGCTATGCTATGTACATATGTGTTGTGTGTGTGTGTGTGTGTGTGTGTGTGTGTGTGTGTGTGGGGCATGTACATATCCACGGTGGTTACATGTATGTCACATCTAAACATGGGTGTGTTGCCTGGTGTACAGCAACAGTTATCTGTTACAGCTGTATAAGACCCAGGGCCCCTGTTATGTGTACAGCCGACCTGGTTATGAATAGTGGTATCAGTGCATTGCATAACACATGATGGAACCCTCTCAGTACATGGGTAGTCTGCACAGTTGCTGTAGAGCTACGTACAGTCCACTGGTCATGAGTAACACGGTGTTGTACTAATGTATGGATGTGTGTTGCTGGTCCAAGGACACGGTGATGTGTGAGGGCTACATACTACAGTGAGGCATTTACTACTGTGATCTGCACCTGACACATCTGTGATGTCTTTTAACAGTGTACTGGTCAGTACATGTGAGTGGCCTTCATATACGTGGGGACACTAACACCTGGAGTGGTCCGTAATGGTCTTATGGCCCACATGTCTGTATCTGAGGTATACAGTGGTAGTGCTATTGTGCACAACTGAGCTTTATGCCAGGTGTTCCTCACTGCACAGATGTCAGTATTCCCCATTGTTGGATCTAGATTGGCAGCTATGATTATGAACGCTACACATCTAGCACTATTTAGCATACACATACAATGCAGTTGTCCTGTAGGTGTCAGGGTGTTTACCTGGTCTCAGGTTCTTCGTCTATGTATGGTACTACATGTGCGAAGTACCCACTCCTGCCAGGACGACACCACAGGTGGTATTAGTGTGCCAGGTTTAGATTGGTACAGCTAAGGTGATTGGTACAGCTAAGGTGATGGACAGCAGCAGACGTTGTGTAGAAGACTGGTGTCAGACATATGTCATACAGCGTTCATGCTAATAATGATGACTATCGACACACTGTACCCTTCCCTGTTTAGAATCTGTGTGCATACAAGACAGCCCTCAGACATATGTCGTACAGCGTTCATGCTAACAATAATGACTATCGACACACTGTGCCCTTCCCTGTTTAGAATCTGTGTGCATACAAGACAGCCCTTCGCTACTAAGTGTGTGAGCATGCCCAGTACGCCATTGTGTAGATGGACACATAGTGCATTCCAGACTGATGTGTGCTACTAAGTGTGTGAGCATGCCCAGTGACACCTTGTGTCAGTTGTGTGCCTCTGTGTATGGGCATGACCATTGTTATCCTGTATAGCAATAGTGGTCATCCAAGCATCAGATGGCCATACTCCACTTCAGGATGGATTCCTAAATTTAACACACTGGTTCACAGGTATGTACACCGTAACTGCCAGCATCCATGTCGATGTCTGCATTCCTAGAAGGTCATATTGACTGTCTTTAAAGGTGTACTGTCTGTGGCGCATCTTGTATCTATGTAGTGTTGTAATAGTGCTCCATAGATAGCCAGTTGTCCTGCTCACACCACTGCCATGTGTTCGTCTCTGTCTGCCTTGGGACACTAATATACTTTTAGACTGATCACACTCCATACAATCCCTATCGGCATCTTTGCCTTGGCTGATAATGTCACCCACCTAGAAGTATGCCTCTGGGAGTGCTGTGATCTAGTAATCTTGGTAGTGTGTTCTGTAACTGCGTAATGCTGTAGTGTGATAAGGTAGTCAAGTCTATGTTCTAATCCCAACCCTGCCCTGTGTTGTTTGTATCCAGCTGCCTGGGGACAGAGTAATGTTTTTAGACAGCTCACTCTCCATACAATCCCTATTGGCATCTTTGCCTTTGCTGATGATGTCACACACCTAGAAGTATGCCTCTAGGAGCACTGTGATCCAGTAATCTCGGTAGTGCGTTCTGAAACTGTGTAATGCTGTAGTGTAATAAGGTAGTCAGATCTATGTTCTAATTCCACCTCTGCCGTGTGTGTGTTTGTTTCCAGCTGTCTGGGGGCAGAGTAATGTTTTTAGACAGCTCACTCTCCGTACACTCCCTATTGGTGTCTTTGCCTTTGCTGATGATGTCACCCACCTAGAAGTGTGCCTCTGGGAGTGCTGTAATCCAGTAATCTCAGTAGCATGTTCTGTAACTGTGTAATACTGTAGTGTGATAAGATAATCAGGTCTATGTTCTAATCCCAGTCGTGCTGTGTGTGTTTGTATCCAGCTGCCTGGGGACAAAGTAATGTTTTTAGACAGCTCACTCTCCATACACTCCCTATTGGTGTTGTTGCCTTTGCTGATGATGTCACCCACCTAGAAATATGCATCTGGGAGTGCTGTGATTTAGTAATCTCAGTAGCGTGTTCTGTAACTTCGTAATGGTGTAGTGTGATAAGGTAGTCAGGTCTGTGTTCTAATCCCAGCCCTGCTGTGTGTGTTTGTTTCCAGCTGTCTGGGGACAGCGTAATGTTTTTAGACAGCTCACTCTCCATACACTCCCGATTAGTGTCTTTGCCTTTGCTGATAATGATGTCACCCACCTAGAAGTATGTCTCTGGGAATGCTGTGATCCAGTAATCTCGGTAGCGTATTCTGCAACTGCATAATGCTGTAGTGTGATAAGGTAGTCAGGTCTATGTTCTAATCCCAGCCCTGCCGTCTGTGTTTGTTTCCAGCTGCCTGGGGACTGAGCAATGTTTTTAGACAGCTCACTCTCTATACACTCCCTATCGGTGTCTTTGCCTTTGCTGATGATGTCACCCACCTAGAAGTATGCCTCTGGGAATACTGTGATCCAGTAATCTTGGTAGTACGTTCTGTAACTGCATAATGCTTTTAGTGTGATAAGGTAGTCAGGTCTATGTTCTAATCCCAGCCCTGCTGTGTGTCTGTTTGTTTCCAGCTGTCTGGGGACAGAGTAATGTTTTTAGACAGCTCACTCTCCGTACACTCCCTTTCGGTGTCTTTGCCTTTGCTGATGATGTCACCCACCTAGAAGTATGCCTCTGGGAGTGAAATGTTCCAGTAATCTCAGTAGCGTGTTCTGTAACTGCGTAATGCTGTAGTGTGATAAAGTAGTCAGGTCTATGTTCTAATCCCACTCCTGCCATGTGTGTGTATATTTGTATTCAGCTACCTGGGGACAGAGTACTGTTTTTAGACAGCTCACTCTCCGTACACTCCCTATCGGTGTCTTTGCCTTTGCTGATGATGTCACCCACCTAGAAGTATGCATCTGTGAGTACTGTGATCCAGTAATCTTGGAAGTGCGTTTTGTAACTGTGTAATGCTGTAGTGTGATAAGGTAGTAAGGTCTATGTTCTAATCCCAGCCCTGCCGTGTGTGTTTGTTTCCAGCTGCCTTTGGACAGAGTAACGTTTTTAGACAGCTCACTCTCCATACACTCCCTATCAGCATTTTTGCCTTTGCTGATGATGTCACCCACCTAGAAGTATGCCTCTGGGAATGCTGTGATCCAGTAATCTCAGTAGCGCATTCTGTAACTGCGTAATGCTGTAGTGTGATAAGGTAGTCAGGTCTATGTTCTAATGCCAGCCCTGCTGTGTGTGTTTCCAGCTGCCTGGGGACAGAGTAATGTTTTTAGATAGCTCACTCTCTGTACACTCCCTATCGGCATCTTTGCCTTTGCTGATGATGTCACCCACCTTGAAGTATGCCTCTGGGAGTGCTGTGGTCCAGTAATCTCGGTAGTGTGCTCTGTTACTGCATAATGCTGTAGTGTGATAGAATAGATAAGTAGGTGTTCGATTCCAAGGCATGACAGGTGTGTGTGTTTGGCAGTCATACCCTATGTGTTGGTATCTGTGGGTGGCTAGCTTCAGGATGTGTTGAGTGTGTTTTGTTGCTTTCCTATATAGTGTCCACAGATCACATAATCGGCCAACACACTGGGTTGTCAACACATACATTCGCCAATAGGTCTGGTGAGTAAATGTTAGCAGCCCTACTCTTACCCTTAATACAGTGTAACCCATGTGATGCTACGAAACACACTTGCCTTGATAGTAACACCACTACATAATGCAGGTGGCACATGTGGTTTCCTTTTCATTCTTGTCTAATGCTTTGGTGTCATGTGGTCCGCTGTTGTGATATAAATGCAATATCTACGTATGTGTATGTATGTATGTATGCATGTATATATATATATAGATATATATATATATATATATATAATATATATAATATGTGTAGATTTAGATAGATAGACATATATATATATATATATATATATATATATATATATATATATATATATATATGTATGTATGTGGACATTAGCACTACTGAATGTTGTTGCTGGATGATCTGTATGTGATCACCTTGGATGTATGTATATCTGCCATGGCGTAGTGGTAAAGCACATCGTCTGTGGTGTGAAGGGTCCCGGGGTCTAGTCGTGTACACACCAATTATTTTGTTGCTGGGAAGACCAAGGGACATCGAATACTGTGATAGTAAGGCACCTTTAACCAGTTGTGTATGGATCTGAGTGACAGTAAGTAGTGGTTATTAATTTGGAGGGTCGGTATGGGTCATATAACTATGCATTAGAAGACTATACTATGCAAATGAGGTTGACAATAGTGAATCCCGTTTATCCCCAGGGTGTGATGCAGATCCCAGGAGTGTATGTGTGTAGATAGCCGGGTGCAGGGCTCGAATATAGATGAAAGCATGGGAGGGGGGTCAGGCATACTGTACGTACATTGGAGACCTGTGCCTCGTGATTGCTCCTGCCTTAGCACGCCTAAGCTAGGGGTGTGTCTATACCTGCCTGGTGACATTGGGAGGGACAAAAGCGGTAGTGGAGTAGTCAAGGTGAACAGGCTGCACAAACAGGTGATAATCAGCACAATCAGCAGCTTACATGGCCAGCCCACACCAGAACACTATGGTAATGTGAGCAAGCACCATACACACAGGTTTCTTCCATACTCTACACCACCGTTGTATACATGCGGGGACATTTCACAACACAGTCCAACCAAATGAGAAGGGCTGCAGCAGGCAACATAAACCAACATGTGCAGGAGGCTGAGGGTGGTGAGGATGTGTATGCTGCCGAACAACCCTTAGTGAGGTGACATAAGACTTTACAGACCCAGGGTAACTTACCAGGGGCTACATGAGCTGGAGATAGTGGAGAGCTATGGGGTGGACAGAGACCTCCTACAGCGGCTTGTTGACCTGTGCCAGCCACACCTGACACATCAAACAGGCCGAGGGAAACCCATCACAGTGGATACCATGGTATGTATTGGCCTAGGTATACTAGCCACAGATACCTCCCAAAGCACAACTGGGGATATCATGGGGATCTCACAGGCATCTGCATCCAGAGTATTGCACCAGTTCACAGACGCCATGTCAACACATGCTAGTGAGCACGTGCATGTCCTCAACACGTGATTTGTAGACCAGCAATATGCATCTCTTCCACCACATGGCTGACTACCCTGGGGTACTGGGTGCTATAGCCTGCATGCATGTATGCATCAAAGCACCACCCGGTGAGTGGGGTAGGGCCTACATTAACTGCAGGGGCATACCCTCCAACAGCTAGGCAATATGTGATGGCCAGGGCATTAAACTGAATGTGTGTGCTGTCTGCCCTGGAAGCTATGACGATTCCGATATATGGCATCTGACGCAGCTGTACCACACCTTTGCCAATATGGACATACCCTACAGTCTTCTAGTGGGGGATGCTGGGTAACCACAGGAGTTGTGGCTGATGACACCCATCAGCAATGCACACACACCTGAACAATCACATCATAATGAGGCAGATGCACAGGCAAGGCATATAATTGAGCATGTGTTTGGGATGCTCAGGTCATGGTTCTGGTGTCTGGAAACATCCAGTGGAGCCCTGCAGTATTCACCAGCTACATGCACACAAATTGTAATGGTATTTGCTATGCTACACAATCTGATCCTGCAGTAACAGTTGCAGCAGGAACAGCATGGGGCAGGGCCACATGGCCCACCACCAATGCCAAGGCCTGTACAGGCACAGTGTGACTTGGAGGAGGAACTACCTGAGCTGGGTCCAGTAGGCGAAAGGGCCGTGCACAGTATGACCTGCCCTTGGCAAAGAGGCAACACAAGGCATATGCACTGACACAGTAGGTACCCAGGGATTTCACCCTCTCTGACTCGCACAGACAGTACAATGGATGCCAAACATGACACTACCTGTGCTTAGCCATGTATAGGAAGTGCACTGTGTGCATCCAACATAGGCAGCCCTCCAGCACCATCCTCAGGTCTGAAACACTCCCAAGGTAAGTCAATCGACCTAACAATTGGCATTTGTATTAGAATGTGCATTTACCTGTTGCTATGGTATGAATGTGAGCATACAAGGGAATTTGGTGACCGACTGTTAGGGCAGCAGACAGTACATGTCCATAGTGGCACCATGACATCTGTAGCACATACTGGGGTCACAATAGTAGCCAGTAGTACACAGGGTATCCTAACCCACTGCAGGTTATGGGCTGAACATCATGTGTGTCCATACAGCCCACCCAAGTCTCATACAGCTGGACAGGTGTAGAACAATACAGACAAATGCTATTACAATGGCCTCTGGATATGCCCAATGAATGACCCCAACCCCCACAGACACACACAGACTACAGCAGGCCAGGCAGTTGGATGTAGGTTGTAAAGGCTAGGACGTACGACACCACTATGCTGGTAATTAAAGCTAAGATCTGACGTACGCTGGTATGCCTCCAACCAGCAATTTAGGTAGGTCCACAGACTAAAATGGAGTACCTGGCATACCAGTACAGTAGTGACAAATGTGTACAACTGTCAGCTGTGCCCCCCTTCCAACGTACACATGTGAGAGTCATGTGCACCACTACCGGTGCTGTGTAGGACTGTGGATGCAGTTGGATGTCCCCCCATGCTGTGCAGAAATGTAGCAACTGTCAATGCCACATGACCATTAGCTACCCTGCAGACACAGTATGCCACCTGTCGGTATACAAGGCAGGGGTCGGCACCACAGTACTGACTATCTGGACATGTGACACATGCGATCCAGTTGACCATACTTGGCATGCTCAAACACATGAAGGCATGATGGTAATGTCAGTCAACAACTTGCGTAACAGTCATACTGGGCATGCTCACATACTGAAACACAGGATTGCCAGGTCTGCAAACACCAGTGGTCCAGACATATCTGCCAGTACATTGTTATACTGTTGGATGACTGTGCTGTATGGTATGTGTGTGGTACTGTCTATTGTCTGTACATATGCCATGGTGTATTGGTAATTCACATGAGCTGTGTGCGCAGGGTATTGCTACCAATACGTGCAAAGGACGGTTCTTTGTTTGCAGACAGAACGATGCCTTTAGATACGGAGTGGGTAAGGCACATTCCAGCAGGTGGGAGTGGTTGTGCATGGGTTTGCACAGTGTTAAGCACTGCTGACCTCTGGTTACAGCTCCTTATACTCATTTAGACTCCACATTTCTTTAACAGTGCACTACTGGCATACTGGAAGACAAACACGCTTACACCCGCTCGCTCACCGACATTTGTGCTTACATTTGTCACTCACGCTGGGTGTGCGCGATCCCTTGTGATGCGTATTACATCGGACTACATGATTACAGTATCGGGTATGTCTAACCATTAGGCGATGGCAGGCGTTCGACTGTACGGATTCGGTGGCCTGTCCAGTGACATAATCATATTATATGCGTGTTCCTCATACAATCTGCTCCAATCTGGCTGATACATGGGAACCGATACTCTGCAATGCCGACATATGAATGTTATTTGGTTAATGCAGCTCTCTGCCGGGTCATGCTACCGCATATCTAATGTAGGTTTTCCACCTTTTAGATTGGATGATGGGAGATTCCCACTTTGCATGGGACAGTCCCTCATTAGGCATATGTGTCATGTGACAATACTCTAGCCATTGCAACTGTCCTGATTAGTGGACATTCTTATATTCTACGTGTCTGTAATAGTTGCATATAATGGTTCCTGTATACATGACACGTCGATATGTTATGTGAAGTAGCATATGCAACTTGACTGCTGCTAGACTAAGCTTTGATTTTTGCTAATATGTATATTTCTGTACTATGCATGGCTGTAGGTATGTTCTGCCCTGGTACGTCTGACATTTCTACAGAGCAGGTCCCACTTTGGCCATTCGGAATGGTGGCAGCCCCATAGGACCTATATGTAGAGCTATCACATTTGGCAAGGCAACACATACCCACAGCCAGTAGTAAACTGACTACTTCACCGGTTTGCATACGTTAAGGTTATTCTTGTAGCATTACAGTTGCTAATACTGTTTCCTATAACATGTAGCTGTTTCTGATACAACAAAATCATTTTATGACACCACTACACACAATATATGACCTCCTTTCCCGAAATCACAGGCCATGTGCCATAACATTCATTTTGCAGGACAGAACTGCCCACAGTGGTGTGTCCCTCACAAAGGCGAACAGGTGGTAATCCAAATCTATTATGCTATCATCTACCTAAGGTGGTCAGCGAAATATGCGCTTTCCGTCACTAACAGACCTCACATACCAATGAGGGAGAATGAGCACTGTATCAGGGACACTGCATAACACCCTGAGGGACACATTTAGATGACTGGTTCTATTAACCAGACACATTGACAGTCACAGAGCATATGTATTCATTCATGTTTGTCGAGGTACATGCTGTTTATGACTCATACATGTTGTCATCAGTCATTACCTATATTCCGCCACCTGTCCACCTAATATCACTAGTTCTGGAAGTGTTTAGTTGGACTTTATTACATTCTGATTCATAAATATGGACGTCCATGCTAATTGGGTACACAGCACTGATATAGTCCCTATGTGTTCCCCCAATGGTTTACAGACTATCCAGTAGATGTGCTCTTCAGGTTTGGGAGGTATAGGCATCTGCTATGCTCACATAGGAATATTAATGACTTCCACTGCGTGGGCCTACTACATCTCTGCCAACAAGCACCTGCACACCTAAGCCCATTATTTCATACCCATGATTCACCTACCTGGCACCCCTCTGCAGCACTCATGACAAATACTTACTGTGAGCGCAGCTGGGGTATGAGCACCCCCCCTACACATTGCCCACTCTCCCCGACTCAGGACACATGCCGTACGGTTTGTCAACCCACGTGTTATTACACTTGCACAACCTACTGTTCCATGTACACCTACATCCGGCTCGCATCGATAACCAGGGGTTCACACACAGAATGAATTTTTGGTGTCCTGCAAGGGACCGCGTTATCCATGTTTAAAGTGTAGACCTTGCAGATCTCTCCCACTGGTACTTTCCTGCTGGTGTTTTGGACAGCGGCAGTGTATTTATCTTTATTGCCTGTCTGTATGTCTGACCGGCCTAGCTGTGCGGTGTGGGAGGTAAACATTTGTTTATTGGACCTCCCAGTAACATATGCCCTGTCTAAACATATGTTACCCATAATTGCTGTAACGTAACCTAGTTATGTACATGTGTATATCTACACTGACATATATATTTGCATTGTGTGTATGTGTACATATCAATAACTGTTGTATGTGTATATATATATCTATATATATGTAGTAAGAATCTTTGTGTTCAACATCTTTGTATCATGTATAGTAAGGGTTAAAATGTGAAATTGCATTGCAAGCAAAGAAGCAAGTTAAAATAAGCTGTTTTTCTTGTAAAGAATTTGCTGACCAAAGAGGAATGCACAGATGCTACCTTGGTCCAGGCACAAGCTTATCTTGTGACTGACCTCTGACCATCTAAGGCTCCAGTATGTGAATTTATAGCCTTGACTGAAATTCCTTGTCTTGTAACCAGTTACTGTGTATGCGTGAGAAGGGTATAAAACCCATGTGAAGTGTACAGAAATTAGACTGCTGACATACCATGTACTTTGTAGCATGTCTCCATGCATGTAAAATAAACCTTTTTGCTTATTTTTATCTGCGTAATTCTTCCAGTATATGTTAAGAGTATTAAAATCTTTTGACATTTCTGGCAAGAACGTGGGGCCACCTCTTCCTGATGCAATGAATCGCATAAGAGGGACTGAAAAACCTGTACAGGAGGGGAGAACGAATCTTGGGCTCCCTTGAATGGAAAGACCTCCGACAAAGAAGTCGTAAGTAGAGGCCAGTCACTCTTAGATTCGATCCGTGGGATGGTGATTTAACTGGGCGGAAGATCCGCAGTAAGGTAAGCTTTTACATTTATAAAAGTACTTTTTTTTTAAGGGACTAGTCATAAAGGAATTTCTTTTGTTTAAATTTTACAAAAGACCGGTAGAGATCTCAGGAAAAGGAAACAGTTTTTCTTTTAAATAAGAAAAATGGGAATAGGAAGCAGTTGTTGTGCTAGTAAGGGCTGCTTAAATAAAAGGACTGAAGATGAGGAATATATGTTTAAATTACATCCAAAAAAAAAAAAAACTTAAAATACATAAAAAAATGAAAGACAAATTATGGGAATGTCAAAATTTGGTGAGAGATCTGCGTAGGGACGCAGGAGGCAAAGTTAAAAATCAAGTAAAGGTGGGATTCCCTCAAGCACAGAAATGGTTAAAAGAAGCTAATAAGAGACATAGGGAACAATTTTCGAATAAGGAAAGTGGTGGCTCGAGTGCAAAAGGTGCATTTTTTGTCCATAAAGAAGATGACGAGAAATCTGTTGTCTGTCATAAACCGACAGCCCCACCCTTGTATCCAGAAGTCCCTAAAGAAATGGTCGGTCCACCCCAGTATCAGGAAAAAGAAGCAGAAAATCAAGAAAAGGCGTCCTCCGTAGTTTTACAGGGGCAGAGAAGCAGGGAAAATACCCTCTGTAGTTTTACAAAAAACAAGCAGAGGAGACTCTGGAACTATGTAACCGTAGTATAGACAAATCAGAGTAAAAACAAAAAGAAGCTAAAGTACATACCCTGTCCACAGACTCATATCCCCTTACATGCAGAAAAATATCTTGAGGAAAAAGAAAAGAAAACAGGCTCAAGCCTTTACGGTGAGCGCAGATGGAACACATGTTAATATAAGCTCCGTCCAACAGAGGTAGAGGAAGGGGATGGGGTAGAGGCAGAGGGAGAGGGAATGTAGGACATTTTGAAGATTACGAAGGCAGACAAAAGAGGGGGGAATGTTTTAAATGCAGTAAGAAGGGGCATTTCGCAAGAGATTGCCGGAATCCCGGGAAGTCCCCTGCTGCTCCAGATCATAGTTCAGCATGACTATATGATGGCAGCACGGACGAACCGGACCCAGGTGCTGAGGTCGACTGGCAAGAGTCAGTAATACAATGAGGATGATTTTGAGGATGTGAATAAAGAAGGTAAAAGGGAATGTGCAAGATGGGAACATGAGATAACTGATTTTTCAGAAAAAGGTGAATATCAGGTTGTTAGCCTGACAGCTCTAGCTACGACTATGCAGTTAGAAGTGCAACCGGTAATCATATTACAGGTTGAAGGGAGGGACGTAAAATTTCTATGTGACTCAGGGGTTTCTAGGACCTTATTGAAACACACTGCAGTGCCGTCCAATGTGACTACTGATGACTATGTATTAGTCAAAGCGTCCGACGGCCGCATTATATAAGGAACCTTTGTCTAAACCTTTATGGTTTACGGACCCTGAAACTAATCAAACCATTAGATTTCGGGTGATTGTCTCTCAGATTTGCCCTGTTAACTTATTAGGAAGGGATTTGATGCATGTTTTTAGAATAGCAGCAGTACCAACTGCATCAGGAATCTTGGCTAAGCGTATGAAAATCCAGGATGAAATGTTGCAGGTAGGGCAAGGGGATTTACATTACTGGTATAGTAATGATCTTATCAAAACAGGACCACAAAGTGTGGCCAATGAGTTAACTAACCTAGCTTTGAGCAAATATAGTACGGCTATTCAGTTACCAGAGGCTGCAAAACAACTACACTGTACAATGTATTACAGGAAAAGTGTGGGACCTGATCCCAAGTATGAGGAACAATTTTTTAAACACAAGGTGACCAGGATCCTATTACAAAATCTTTATTGGGACAGGGCAGGGAACTCCGCAGTTACTTGTAGTCTCACAAGAGACATGCAACAGCTTTTTCAAAATGCCTCAATCCCACATGTATCTGTGACTAGGGAAGAACAAACGGCATGATATATAGTTGGGAAAAAGGTTACCGATTGGTCAAAGATGACACCGGAACAGCTGGCAGGTAAGGGGGTTCAGGTACAGAAGTTAAATTGGGTGACCCAGGTCAGTCCAACAGTACATCTTCGAGAAGATCGGTTAACACCGACAGGAGGTATGCCATCCTGACTATGCTTTCTGACCCCACAAGAAGAATTGAAACTACAGTCAGTACCAAAATCCTTATGGTCCCTAGGACAGCATGACATTGGGCTAATGAAAACAGCAGGACAGGTTAAAATAACTCCAAAATCCGATTTTAGACCTCATAAGCGTCAGTATCCATTAAGTAAAAAGGTGGAAGAAGGCATTTTTCCAGTGATCACGGCTCTACTGAGAGCTGGGGTTTTAATTCCATGTACAGATTCACCATGTAACACACCCTTGTTCCCAGTAAGGAAACCGGACGGGACATGGAGAATGGTACAGGATCTGCAGGCTGTAAATGCTGCTGTAGTGCCAAGGGCTCCTATGGTCCCAGATCCATCTGTTTTGTTAAATGATATCCTTCCCACAGATAAGTATTTTTCTGTTATTGACATTAGTAACGCATTCTTTTCTATACCCCTACAGGAAGATAGTAGGTTTTGGTTCGCTTTTACGTTTATGAGCAAGCGGTACACATACACACAACTGCCGCAGGGATATTATGAAAGCCCTACAATCTTTTCGCAAGAAATGTCGACAAACCTGGCACAGTTTCAACCAGAGCATGGCTGTCATCTACTATTGTATGTGGACGACATCTTACTGGCTGCACCCACGGAGGCTGTCTGTGAGTCCGAAACTATTCGGTTATTGCATTTTTTGGCAAAAGAGGGACATAAGGTAAATAAATCTAAATTACAATTTTGTAGAACTGAAGTACGGTATCTAGGCTATACCATTTCAATTGCTGGTAGACAACTAGATAACTGTAGAAAAGAAGCCATTTTACAGGCACCAATGCCCAACACAAAAAAATAAATTATGTCATTTTTAGGAATAACAAATTTTTGTCGTAGTTGGATTCCCAACTATGCAGAGGAAGTAAGTCCACGTTCAGAACATATTTTCGCACTTCCCATGGCAGCACATGACGCGTTGCAATGGATGGATAAGGCAATACAGGCATTTACTAGGGTAAAGCAGTTGATAGCAGGATCTGCAACACTTAGCTTCCCTGACTATACAAAACCCTTTGTTCAGACAGTAGATTGTAAGCAGGGCTTTATGACATCGGTTCTGTTGCAAACCTATGGGGATAAGTTGAGACCATTAGCTTTTTATTCCAGTAAATTGGACACAGTGGCATGATCTTTGCCACACTGTGTACAAGCAGTAGTCGCAGCCGCACAGGCTGTGCAAGCGTCTGCAACCCTAGTTTTGTTTCATGACCTTACCTTACGAGTACCGCACTCTGTCGCAGTAATACTACTACAGGATAAAGTTACCTTTCTCTCTCCTAGCAGACACTTATCCTGCATGACAACATTACTATCACAACCACACATGACCATTGAGCGATGCACCACTCTTAATCCAGCCACGCTGTTACCTACAGCTGACGATGGTGCCCCTCATGTGTGTTTAGATTTGATACACTCTAATGTCTTACTAAGACCAGACCTTAAGGACCAACTTTTGGCAAATTCAGATTGGACCCTGTTTGTAGATGGGTCAGCACGTAAGAATGAGGCAGGTATTACACAAGTGGGGTATGCAGTCACAACTGAGACTAAGGTACTGGAGGCAAAACCCCTCCCCAGGAACCTGTCCGCACAAGCGGCCAAATTGATTGCTTTGTCCAGAGCATGCACCATTTCCAAGGATAAGGCAGTTACTATCTACACAGATAGTCAGTATGCTTTTTCCATGGTCCATGTCTTTGCACAGCAATGGAAAAATACGGGAATGGTTATGGCCTCAGGAAAGGAAATAACCCACAAGGATTTAATCCTTAGCCTCTTACAAGCTGTCCAACTGCCACGGGGACTGGCCATCTGTAAGTGCGCAGCGCACACAAATGCCAAGGATCCAGTATCACTTGGAAATGCACTGACTAACAAAGCTGCAAAAAGTGTAGCCTTAACCTCTACCTTTGCACTCGAGACCACACAGAAGGAACTTCACCCTACAGATAAATTTGATCTACAAACTTTACAGGTAATGCAGGAACTTAGTACAGTTCAGGAAAAACAGTGATGGGTTAAATATGGGGCTACTCAAAAGCAGGGAGTTTTTGTAGGTCCAAATGATAAGTATGTCTTACGAACAAACCTTTTTAGGTATGCCTCATTAGTGATGCATGGCCCATCTCATCTGGGCCCTGCTGCTATGGTTCAAATGATCCAGCAAATTTTCTGGACCAAGGGCTTTATAGCATACGCTAAATGATTTTGTTTATCGTGCCTGCTTTGTGCACGATACCATGGTGGTGGGGTGCGGATCTCCCCAGCAGCTTTTCCGCTGCCTCCGTATCCATTTCACACAATCTGCATGGATTTTATTGAACTAACTCCTGTTCAACAGAAGCGATTTGTGTTAGTCATTATTGACGCTTTTACAAAATGGGTTGAAGCTTTTCCGGTAGCACACCCAGATGCACTGTCGGTAGCCAAGGCCCTTACAAATAACATTATCCCTCATTTTGGGCTACCTACACACATCTATTCTGATAATGGCACACATTTCATAAACCAAGTTATTCAAAAGCTGGCCGCCATTTTTCAGATCAAGTTAAAACACCATTGTGCCTACCACCCACAGTCAGCAGGGTTGGTTGAACGCCATAATGGCATTCTCAAAGGCAAGTTACGTAAACTCATGGCCGAGACACATCAGTCTTGGATAAACTGCTTACCTCTGGCACTCCTGTCCATGCGTACCACTCCCACCTCAAAAGGGGTCACACCATTTGAACTATTATATGGGAGACCTTATTACGTCCCGCAGTGGCAAAATCTTTTGCCTGCGGAACGTGAGGGGGGTGAAGAGATAGCAGATTACATGAGGAAATTGCTGACCAGGACTAACACCTCTTTAACGAATGATTGCTTTTCAGATCAGAAGAACAACAGGATCCTGGAAGTGAAACCTGGGAACTGGGTTTGGATTAAAATTGTCAAGAGGAAAACCTGGGCCTCGCCTAAGTGGGAAGGTCCATACCAGGTTTTGATCGCAGCACCTACAGCAATCCGAATCAAAGAACGAACATCATGGATCCATCTGACACACTGTAAACTGGTAAAACAGTTTGAACTGGACAAAACTTGAGTTCCCCTGAGGAACACTGATTAGTAGTAATCTTGTTTTGTATGAATATCTGACTATCATAGCAATGCAGAGAAATACTGGAAGGGAGCAGCCCTTCCCACAAAAGCATTCCAAAATAATTTTGTTGTTAATAAGTGTGATTGTTACTTTTCTGTTTCGGCCGTTTTTATTTTCAAACAAGACTAGCCAAGTAAAGAGAGATGATGCATATGCTCTATCTTTTAATGTTTCAAATTGTTGGATATGCACGGCTATCCCTACTGTACATGGTGGTCTAATGTTAGGTACAGTCCCTTTGGGGCAAATGATACATGGACTAATTTACTATTTGAAACTTCAAATGTAGCCTTAAAGGACAAAATAGCATTACCCCTCATGGGTCGCCAGAATGGAACTGTAAGGTTGGATGGAGTCAGTGTAATGTAACAATAATTCATAACTGTACAATAGATGGGCACTGTGCAACGAGTTTCAAGCCTATAAGAGTGCTTGTTAATAGTACAGGGCTTGTTAATGACACAAGTTTATTTGAAAAAATGTTATCTGTGTATGATCTTTTGTTTAAAGGGCTGCAAGATAAAGGAAATCACTCTGTTCCAGTCAATATTACATTTAAAGTAAATGATTGTTATTTTATCTGTGGTAGAAAAGCATACAAATGGTTACCAAGGAATTGGTCAGGCAGTTGCTTTTTGGGTTATTTAGCACCAGCTATAAGACATACATTTTCTCTTCCCCAAGGTAAAATACGAAATGTACGTGCTGTTAATAAACCTGTTAATCCCATAGGTAACGTTGATGCATCCTGGATCTATC